>NC_055971.1:30845098-30885098 GCF_018492685.1 Alosa sapidissima
TAAGTAATATTTTCATTATTTAACAGTACACATGCACTAATGATTAGTTAGGGTGAGGATACATATCTTATAAACCACTTCCTAATACTATAACTCAGGAGTTACAAGTGGTTAGTTAATGATATTTTGTGAGCTCATCTAAAGTGAGGACGTTTGATGCCTTGCAACACATTTACAAATGTGTTATAAAGTTACTCTTGCATTTATTCATTTAGCCGACACTTTCACCCAAAGCGACTTACACATGTCAATGAAATTAAAGGGCAAGGCCACATTGGTGGACGTCAGGGTTTGAACCCCCAACTTTATGGGTTACTGCATGTTAACTCGGTTCCCTATCCAGTACACTACCTCTGCCCAGTGGTATTACAGTCAAAAATATAATATAGATATGCGTGTTAACTATGAACAAACCATTTTTAACTGTGTCTAAACATGATTTACAGATGAGAATTAATGTAGGAATAATGCTTTACAAACAAAGAATATAGCATTTAATAATAGTTTACAGATGTTTAATAAATGCTTAACAGTGTGTAGTAGAAGAAAACAGAACATCTTGCATAGTTGTAGGGGTTTCTGTCTGGACCAAGGTAGTGTAGTGGATAAGGAGCTGGACTAGCATGTAGTAGCCTGAAAAGTTGGGGGTTCGCACTGTCATGTCAATGGCCTTCAATTTAATTGACATGTGTACGTCGCTTGTCTGCTAAATGAATGAATGTGAATGTAATCTTTACAACTCATTTGAAAATGTGTTGCAAGGCATAGAAAGTCCTCACTTTAGATAAGCTCACAAAATATCATTAACTAACCACTTGTAACTCCTCAGGGTAATCATGAATTATAGTATTAGGAAGTGGTTTATAAAATATGTATCCTCACCCTAACTAACCATTAGTGCATGTGTATGTGTGCATGTGTATTACTGTTAAATAATGGAAATATTACTTCATCAACAAATATTATTGCATAATTGATTAAGTATTAACAATAATTCATATTTTATGAACAATAATTCAACATATTTTAGATATAGGTTTATTTACTATGAACAAACCATTTATAATTGTGTGTACAAATACTTTATTTATGAGAATTAACATAGGAACAATGGTTTACAAATGATGAACAAAGCATTTTGTAATAGTTTGCAACTGGTTTATAATAAGAAAATTATTTAATTTATAAGTGGTTGTTTCATTACTTATTAAGTATAAATCATGTACTTACAAACATATTTTTTGGATAGGCTTATTTACTATGAACAAACCATTTATAAATGTGTGAACAAATGCTTTACTGATGATAAATTTTGTATGAACAGGAAATTACTAAAGTCATGAATGCTTTATGATATTTTGTGAGATTATCTAAAGTGAGGACTTTCTATGCCTTGCAAATATCATTAACTAACCACTTGTAACTCCTGAGTTAATTATTAATTATAGTATTAGGAAGTGGTTTATAAAATATGTATCCTCACCCTAACTAATCATTAGTGCATGTGTATGTAACAGCTGTTAAATAATGGAAATATTACTTAATCAAAAACACATTATTGCATAATTTATTTAAGTATTAACAATAATGTATAAACATATTTTAGATATAGGCTTATTTACTATGAACAAACTATTTATAACTGTGTGAACAAATGCTTTACTGATGATAAATTAGAAATTACAAATGATGAACAAACCATTAACTAATAAGTAACAAAGGCTTAATAAATGATGAATTGTGTGTAGTTATTATAAAGTGTTACCCATGTTGGATAGTCCTGCTAACAGGACATGTTTGATAGTTTTGCCAGGGTGGTTGAGGTCCAGAGGGAAGGGAAAAATGGTGGCCAAGCTCAAGCAGCTTGTACAGCCTTTGGGGTGTTTAGGCTCCTATTAGAGATGGCGTTTCTGGGGTTTGATTCCTCTTTCAGTATATATTTGTGATTTTATTTCCTAATAATGACACATGATACTCACAATGGCAATTTTCCCCAGCATGGTGCTATGTCATAGCATTTGATGCATGAGATCATTTTGGATGTTGTTTTGTGTTGTTTTGTTATTGTGGCCTTAGATCCAAGCATTAGTCTAATGTATTCAATCCATTTTAGTTGCTAGGCGACCACATGTAGGCTAATGAGCTACTAGAAGCCACTGGATGACTTAATGGATGTGAAACTGATGGTGCAAAAACAAAGGCTAAAAGAATAGAAAGGGAAGGTAAACGGCAGAGAGAGAAGCACCTGGGTTGATGTCTGAGCAGGGTCAAAGCCATATCTATTCTTGAGTCGGCTGCCATGTCAGTTAGCTTTTGCTGTTCACACAGTAGTTAACTCTTAGGGCTGTTCCAGACCGGGTGCCTGGCGTGAACGTCGCGTGTCTGTCGCGTGTCTGTTGTGTGGCGGCTGCGTGGCGTTTGCTTACTAGACACGTGTCTGACATGGCGCTGTGGCAGCCTCTCTGCCTATTAAAACGTCTCTTCATTTTTTTCCTTCACTGTTTTGAATGGAAACGCTTTTCAACACACTTGCAGGTGGCGTGAAAAATAGCCATCGGTCCTATTTCTAGCATGCACGCGTTTTTGGCGCGACTCGAGCCGTGTCTGAGACGTGCGTGTCACCCAGGCAGTGTGCAAGCTCAGACTTGTTAACATGAGAGCCGAAATCAAAAATAGACACGCCACGCAGCTGACACGCTCACGCCACACATCTCGTCTGAAACAGCCATTAGCCTGGCACCACCTGCCTGTGCCTCAGCTCTATTTCATCTCGCTGACACACTGGTCTGGCACCTCACAATGCACTTATGTTTCCCTCACCTACCAGGAAGACGGGCCAATCAGGGACGAGATGACGTTAGTTTGAAGGTCGAGAGTGGCAGTGGTAAACGGTAGTATCAACACCTGCAAACGTCTAAAAATTGCAGTCAGAAGAATGTGTACATTTATACAGCAAAGGTAAATACATTATTTCCTGACTGTGGATGTCTTTTTTTTATCAGTTTGTAAAGGTTAGGCCACGTAGGAAGTAACATTAGGAATCCCTGATCAATGTGGCTGGTTAGGCTGGACCAGTGATTTCAGAGTTAATGCAGTGTCTATGCCCATTGCAATGTTGTAAAGTTGGAAACATTTCCCAATGGAGAGTACCCAGACTCAAACGGAGTGAGTGTCTAGTTGATACCAGGCTAGTTAACTCTCCTTGCCTTGGTAGATAAAGGCCAGAACTGACCCTAGCGGTCCCAGCTCCAATCTTGGTAGGTCAGGTCTGCTGTTAAAGCAACACCAAAGAGTTTTTTGTACCTTAAAATAATGTTTCCAAAATCGTTTCAGTGGTTCATCAACTCGTAACAGGGTGAACGGCACTTCTGCATTCGCTTCGCGACCCTCTATTGGCTATAACCGCACTATGTAAGTTTGCCAGATCGGGTAGCGGATCTGTAGTTCGATGGAATGAGAAAGAAGAAACTACAAATTTGATTTGCTTCTGATGTCGCAATACATCATACTTTCATAAAATCATGCAACATACTCTACCTTGTCTGTGGACATCGTTATTTGCAAAGCCAGTGCTGGATAAACAAATAGCGTGTGTGCGACAGAGAAAAAGTGCTTTGGTGTTGCTTTGAAAGGATGTTACTCACACAGGGTACACTAGCGCCAGACAATAGAGCCTTTTCTTCTCTGGCCTTCTTTAAACCTGCTGGTGGTTAAAAAGAGCTATTGGTCATACACGCAAATGGGTGAGCTTTAATTAGGGCTATATATGCAAGCAGGATCAGTTTGACCAATTAAGAGCAGATCGGGGAGCTAGTCTGCTGGAACGAGGCAGCACCAATTAGTGCACAAAAGATGTGGTGAGGAGCAGTCTTATTGAAAGGGAAGCTGACGGCACACTAATGCGAATCCCAAATGTCACAGAGGGTTGTGTTGGCAGAAAATGGCACAATGAACGTCCCGATCGTAATTATGTCCAAGAATCTGTGTGTGCTTCAGTGCTAAGTGTGGTTTATACAGATGGGGGGGGAGTGGGGGCATCAAATGTGTTTACTGTATTTTTCTTTACAGCAGATTGTTATGAAAGAAAATATATCTATGTGTTTTTATTTTTTATATATAAACTTCAAAAAGCTCTTAGATAATACAGTAGACTTCTTACACAACTATGAAGTTTCTGAGTTCAGTGAATTGTTGTGATGCTTTCTTCTTCTTCAGGAAGTTTTTTGTTATTCATGACAAAGCTGCATCGGCAGGTTTTCAAAAAAAAAGAGTAGGCAAACAGAAAAGACATAACACTGCACCTTTTGTTTTTTACTCCTTTGTAGAGTTATTGACATGACTCTAGGCCACAATCACTCTTTCCCCATCCCATAATAAACACAATGAGAAGCACTCCTCTCTCAGAGCCTGAGACCACACGTCCTCAGCGGCAGCAGAGGCAGTAGTGTAGCAAGGTCAACGTGTATATTACTAAAGGTCAGTTCTGATTGAACACCGCTGTCCTGCCTGAAACAATGACCCTCTGGAAGTGTCCACCTGCTAATTAATTGCGCAGCTCCGGCACGGCTAAATGAGTGTGGACAGCGTTTTGTCAGGGAGAGGGCAGAGGAGCAGTCGTTAGACCGTCCGCTCGGGCACAGAGCCAGGGCCAGCACCGGTGAGGAGGAATCCGTCAGGGCCAGCAGGGGACACTCTGTTTCCCAGATCCCTGCTCAAGGCCCTCAAGTCTGCACGCACACAGCAACCCAGATCCCTGCTCAAGGTCCTCAAGTCTGCACGCACACAGCAACCCAGATCCCTGCTCAAGGTCCTCAAGTCTGCACGCACACAGCAACCCAGATCCCTGCTCAAGGTCCTCAAGTCTGCACGCACACAGCAACCCAGATCCCTGCTCAAGGTCCTCAAGTCTGCACGCACACAGCAACCTTCTTTCCCCTATTTGCTCTGGTATGAGAATAGTCTGGGCTTGCAGTCTGTTCACACACAGCTGCCTGTTAGCCCTGTTTGCTCTGGTATCAGAATAATGCCGGTTTCCTCCCGGGCGCTGCGATGATGCAAAAAGCTACTTAGTTTCTCATGGACTTCTACATCACCTCCAATAGTCATATTGGCATATGAATGAATGACAATAGTCATATTGGCATATGAATGTATGACAATGTAAATGTAAATGAAATGAACTACATAAAGCTGCTACAGAAACACTGCTATCACGCCGTATGCTATTGCAGTGCTAATTTTCAAGGATCTTTGTCATTTCAAGGATCTTTGTTATTAAAGGACAATGCATAAATGTTACAGTTTAAAACAAGCTTCAGTAAGTCCTAAGTAAAACTCATAAAACCTAGTGAATGTCTCTGGGTATATAAAAGATCAAGGAAGATTATTTAAGGAATCAAAAAGGAACCATGAAAGGGTTTCCCAAGCGTGCTGCCGTAAGAACAGTTCAGTGTGTAGCCATATTAATCACCTTATGAACAGTTCAGTGTGTAGCCATATTAATCACCTTATGAACAGTTCAACAGTTCAGTGTGTAGCCATATTAATCACCTTATGAACAGTTCAGTGTGTAGCCATATTAATCACCTTATGAACAGTTCAGTGTGTAGCCATATTAATCACCTCTCTCCCAACGTGGACCTGCTCTGCACACTTTACCAGGGTCCAGCAAGACACAGCAAATACCCCAAGGCAAATACCCCACACACACACAGTATTAAAAAAAATCTTTACGTCTAATAACCTAAAATATGGAGGACAGACTGAAAGTGAGTGCATACATGTAAACTTTCTCATCTTGTCTCATTGTCCTGACACCTTCCTCCCGGTGGCGGCGTGAGTTACGGTAGAGCCGAGGCCTTGTTCAGTTCAGCTCCGTCACGGTGGTAGCAGGGGTGACTCACCCGTTACAGCTCCCCTGACAGCTCCCCTGTTGCCTGGTTTAATTATGGAGCGCCGCTAATTCAGCTGATGGTGTTGGTGATATGTGGCTCTTATCAGGGCACTGCTGCGGTGAAGAGAAGGAGGAGGAGGAGGAGGAGGAGGAGGAGGAGGAGGGGCGGAGATAGGGAGAGGGGAGAAGGCAGGTCCATGCTTTCAGGGACTCAGTCCCCCCAACACACACACACACACACACACACACACACACTACCTGTCAGAATAGATTAGGCCAGCGAGGGTCCACATGCACAGCAAGCCTTTATTACATTTCCCTCTCACATAATGAACCACGCTCTCGCACCCAATCAAATTTCCTTCTCTTTAACCCCCCCACCAACCACCCCCCACCTCGCCCCATACACACACCTCCTCTTTACGTTAGCCGAGGAAGTCTGATCTATAATCTAATGTGTGTGGGTAACATGTCTGCAGGGATGGGTCCAACTTCACCTTTCCTCTTCCCTGTTCCTCGCCCCATACACACACCTCCTCTTTACGTTAGCCGAGGAAGTCTGATCTATAATCTAATGTGTGTGGGTACCATGTCTGCAGGGATGGGTCCAACTTCACCTTTCCTCTTCCCTGTTCCCCCGACAACGGTGTACTCGCTTTCTGTTTCTTTTCGCTGGCTCTGCCATGACGAATGATTGAGAAACTCCATCGCTACCTTTTTCTAGCCGGTGCCTGGCGTGTACAAATGCAGTAAAGCAATTTGTTACACTCGTTACTTCCTGACACTGAGGCCGTCGGCCCGCTGACCCAAAGTTGCAAGGGTGGTGTTTCCCGCTCACAGGTACTAGCTAGGGGGAAACGAGACGGCCACCATTCAACCCGAAAAAAGTCATATTCATAAGACTTCATATTCATTCAACATTCAAAAGTCACCATTCCAATGACTCCGAAGCTGTTAAGTTAAGGTAAATTAATCTAAAAAACCTGCATAGTTCCCCTTTAACATTGAGAGACGTGTGGGAGTAAACACTGCCGTGACTTTGGCTGGGAAGCGAGCACGCTGCTGCTCATTATACTGATGTCCTGTCTGCGTATGGTGACTGAGGAGGCTCCTGGAGCAGCCTGGATCTGAACGTTGCTTAGCAATATCATCCCTAATCATCCCTAAGCAGCCACCGCTGAAACAATGGTCTTCTCCTCTGTTCACCCCCCACTTGACTGTGTTGAAAGTGAACTCATCTTGTAACAATCAGCCCTTTAACGTTCTTTTTAAACAGATGTGTTACTGTAAACGCACAAGGGGTTCTTGGGAATGAAGGTAGTAATCGACAATGACAAAACACTTCAATACTGTCACAAATACTTTTTCCTTCTTAACTAAACATAGGCATGTGTAAGGCCGTTCATAAAGCACACAGCAACAAACAAATGTCAGACGGCACTGAACACAAACAAGACAAGACGCACCAAACAGTTCATTTGAATGACGCGCGTAGCGCGGTATATTTATCAATGCACCAATTATTCCGTGCACCCACACAATACTTGAATCTACCCCCCCCCCCTTGTCTCAGTCCACAAAATTAAACTAAAAGTCCAAACTAAAGGAAAACTTCAGGTCTTTCCCAGGATCGCGCTATAGTCTTTATATTCCAACCAGGAAACAGGTAGGCCGCGAAAATAATCCTCTGTCGGAACGCAGCGAAAAATAAATAATCCACAACAAAAAAGGCAAAAGGTCAAGCGCTGATTCCGTGGTATACTTCGGCAAAAAATACAAAAACGAGATAGATCTCACCAGATCTGTTAATCGTCGGGCAACGTTACCACGCGAAGTTGAAGTTTGGGGTCCGGGCACGTCCTCTTGCTGGAGACGTGCGTATGAATTACAGTCTATGCAGTTGCACAACGTTCTTCCAAGTCCCGCTCCTCCATTAAAGCAGTCTCTTAAGACGTGTTTGAAGAGCTCTCAAACCCAAGGGAACTAGCTTTATATCTATGTAGCTGCAGCAAACAATACTGGCGCCACGCATTCAAACACCCCTGCACTTGCTTAATCTCTCCACCGCGGTCATAGGAATCACTGGCGGCCGAAGCCTTAAAGAGACACCCCACATTTTTACCAAAACCACAGTGGACAATAAATATATTACACAGGTATACATGTGAATATCATTCCTCATACATAAACATTATATGAAATCAAGGTAATGTTCTGTGCAATAATAAATGTTAAGGAACACTTAAATTAATGTGACGGTGTCACAGATCCCCCCCCCCCAGCCGGAGGCATCGGGGCCTGAACCCCAAAGTAGGGCTTCAGGTTGACCACATTAACAGTGTCAATCTTTTTGTCCTGGTCATTCCACTGTATACGGTAATTGATGGGGCCTAGTTTTCTCACCACAGTAGCTGGACCTGACCACTTGGGCGCAAGCTTCGATGAGAAGTTTTCTGATGCTTTAGAGAGCGGGTGAGTACGGACCCAGTCGGTGACCTCTGAATCCTCTTCTTGTGCCTCCCTTATTTCAGACAGGGAAGAGGGCAGATCGGAGGAATTGGAGGCATTTGCCACAGCACAGACTGCAGCTGAAGAGGGAGGTGTAACCGCTCGGGACAGGGCATCAGGCACGATGTTATGGAGGCCTTTCCTGTACTGGACTTTGAATTTAAACTGTTGGAGTCGCAGGATCCAGCGAGAGGAGGTTTTCGGACAATTGAAGGCCCAGGTCAAGGCAGCATGGTCTGTGTGTATAGTGAACTCCGCCCCCTCAAGGTAGTGCCTCCACTTCTCAACAGCCCAGACGACTGCAAGACACTCCTTTTCAGAGGTGGAGTAATTGCACTCTGCACCACGCAACCCCCTGGATGCGTAGGCGATCACCATCTCCCCTTCAGCTGTTTTCTGCACCAGCACAGCCCCCAAACCCACATCACTGGCGTCAGTGTGGATTTCAAACGGCAGGGAGGTGTCAGGCTGCATGAGGATGGGTGCGTCCACCAGCGCCCTTTTTAACTGATCGAAACTCTGCTGACATTCCTCTGACCAGACCCACTTTACATCCTTTCTCTTCAGCCGATTCAATGGGGCAGCCAGGTCTGCAAAACGATTGATAAATTTGTGATACCACCCCACAAGACCTGGAAACGCTGGAGGGTCTTGAGGTTAGTGGGCGGTGGATACATTGTCACTGCCAGAGTCTTTTCTGGATCCACCTGCATGCCCTTGTCCGAGACTACGTGACCTAAGAACTTCAGTTTCTGCCGGAAAAAGGCACACTTCTTAAGGTTAAGTGTCAGTCCAGCCTTATGGAGCTTCCCTAGGACGGCGTGCAGATCTCGGAGATGTTGTTCAGGCGTGGGTGAAAAGACTATGACATCATCGATGTACACACAGCAGATCTTCCCCTTTAAGCTCCCCCAGGACCTTCTCCATTAGCCGCTGAAACGTAGCTCCGGCATTCATTAGCCCAAATGGCATACACCTGAAATGGTAGAGGCCCATGGGTGTTATCACGGCCGTCTTGGCCTTACTGTCTGCGGACATGGCGACCTGCCAATATCCGGATTTCAGGTCAAGGGTGCTGAAGACCGCTGCACCATGCATAGACTCCAGTAGCTCGTGGATCAGAGGCATGGGGTAGGCGTCTGGGTGGGTTTTGGCATTGAGACCGCGAAAATCCACACAAAATCGAATGGAGCCATCTGGCTTCTTGACTAAGACCACCGGAGCACCCCAGGCAGACTGTGATGGCTCAATAATGCCATCCTTGTGCATCTGCTCCACATGGTCAGCGATGATCTGCCGCTTTTTTGTGATTCAATTTTTTTTATTTTCAAACATTTGCAAAATAACAGTTACACTCTAGGTATTTAAACCAATACTGTAATACATTATATCAAGTACATCCTTACACACTACATTATCACACAACAACAACAAAAACAAACAAACAAAAAAACATACACAACATAGCTGCACAGCAGGTTCTCTCTCTTCCCCCTCTCCCCCAACATACACCATAATACACAATATCACACATTATCATATACATCAATTATTATCACAACTTATTTTCTACTGATCCCCATCTTTAATATATGTCAGGAAACTACCCCACATAGCAGAGAACTTTGACACTGAGTCTCTCACTTTAGCAAGCATTAGTTCGTAAGAGGCAGTACTTGCCATGAGCTCAATCCAGTCCTTGTAAGAAGGTGTACTTTTCCCTTTCCTTAGAATAACCTTAGTTGCATTAAGGAAGCCTGCAAGAGCTAGCCCAAACTGTGCCTTTGTGAGTCCAGTTGTTAGCACTGTTTGATCACCAAGCAGGCATAGCCTAGGTGAACTTGGCAAGGGCTGCTCCAGCCACTCCTCCATAGCTCCAATCACTTGAGCCCAAAAAGGGGAGATCAGTGGACAGTCCCACATGAGATGTAGAAAAGTACCCACATAGTTCTTACATTTCCAGCATTTGTTGCTTTTAATTAAACCAAGTTTCTTAAGTCTGATGATCTGCCGCTTGAAGGGCGACACCCTGTATGCCCGGCAGCGGACAGGCACCTCGTCAGTGGTGAAGATCCGGTGTTCCTCAACTCTGGTCTTGCCCAGTGTCCCAGAGCATACCATGGGCCAGGCCTGGAACAGTCCCTTGACCTCTGGAGGGTGGTCTGGAAAAACAGGAGGCGCCCCTCCCAATGAGGGAAATGGACCCAATGAGCCTGGGCAGGGAACAGCTACATATAGGCTGGCATTGGGACGAGCTTCAGGCTCCTGCCTCAATGTTCCGTCTAGCAGGTGAGACAGAAAAGGATGGAAAGTATAGCCCCTGGGTCCCTTCACTCCATAGGTCTGGTCTCCCATATTGATGATGGTGGAGGTGTTGCTGAGAAAGTCCAAGCCTAGGATGATCGGGAAAGCCAGGTGGTTGTCAGCCATGATAAATGTCTCCAGAGACCATATCACCTCATGCCAGGTGTACAAAATCTGTGTCTTCCCCACAGCACCATAAGTCTTTCCATCGGCCAGGGCAAAGCTTTGGTTATTACTCGGCTTCAGTCGCTCACCGTCGCGAGCCAGCTCCAGCCAGACACTCTGCTGCATGAGTGAGTAGGTGCATCCAGTGTCGAACACAGCATGGCACTGCTTTCCCCTCACTCCAATTGGGACATGGAGGAGCACCACTGGAGGCTTCCGTCCCAGCTGCACTACCGTCACCACATCAGCAGGTTTCCTGGCATCCTTAGAAGGCCCCTTGTCCTGGGTCTTCTTTAAGCTCTTCTCCTTGGCCTTTTGCTGGTCCACCTTTCCCCAGTACTCTTTAGATGACCTGCAGTCTTTCTCCACCAGGGTGCCAATCTGAACCAGCTGGTCCACGTTTGTGACGGTGCCCCTGAGACAGCCAGCTATTCGAGGGTTGCAGTTGTTCAGGATCTTGCGCACCAACTCAGTCTCTGTGATGTCTGGTTTCCACCGCAGACAAAGAGCACGATAGTCGTAAGCAAAATCCCTCAGACACTGATCTGGCAACTGTACCATGTCCCGTAGCTTTTTCTACCTCGGTGAGGTAATCAGGAGGGAGGAAGGCATCCTTAAAGGCGTTCTTAAACTCAGGCCAGTTGTGCACATTGTTTTTCGCCACCATCCACCAGCTATGTGCTGGCCCTTTAAGCGTGTTGGACAGGGCGCCTATCAGCTCTGCATCAGACAATGGCCGCACTGCAAAAAACGTTTCGCAGCGATCAACAAAATTAAGAACATCGGCCACTTCCCTGGACCCACTAAAAGAAGGAAACTCCATCTGTATAGCCGGCCTGGAATAAACCACAGCAGGTCTGAGGGTGGGTTGGCTACCTGAAGCACTCAAAAGAGGTGAGAGGCTTGTGCTTAGTGTAAAAGGCTGTGTAGGTGGCTGAGACAGTGCTCCCGTGAAGAGTGTCTGAAGCTGGGCACCTACCACACTATGAGCTGGTTGGCTTGGAATGAGCTCTTGAACATGAGGAGAAGAGGGCTGCACAGCACTGTCAGAACTAGCTGCCATGTCAGGAGTGGTCACGTTGGTGAGAAGAGGAGTGATGCCACTGATAGACGGGGTCATAACAGGCCCTGCCGTGCTAAGAGAAGCATGTGTTTGTGTGAACGCACTGGAGTAACTAGGTGCCAATGGAACACCATAGGAAACTTGAGCAGGAGTGGAGCGGCTATGAGGTGGAAGAATAGTAGCTCTCGTGCGTGGATAAGGTCTCGGGAGAGCAACAAGGCTGGCGCGCTTCAGCCGTTCAATTTCTGCTTTCCATTTTTCATCACGCCTTTGTAAGCACTCCCCTAATTTTTCCTCAAACTGCTTCAGTGTTGTTATCATGCATTGCTCAAGCGCCTCAACACTTCGGTCCCCATAACTCCTTATACCTGTTTCTCTGTTCAAGCCTTAAAGAGACACCCCACATTTTTAACAAAACCACAGTGGACAATAAATATATTACACAGGTATACATCTGAATATCACTCCTCATACATACACATTATATGAAATCAAGGTAATGTTCTGTGCAATAATAAATGTTAAGGAACACTTAAATTAATGTGACGGTGTCACAATCTGAAACTACTAGTCTTCTTTTCTGGGCATTTTTAGGGTGAAGCCCTAAAGCCATATCAATAAGTAGCATTCATCATATTAATGTTGTTGTTTTTGTTTGGTTGCGCTCAGGCAATTAGAGTCCTCTAGAAAAACGTCTTAATTTCCTGCCGATATAAAGCGTAATTGGGGTTCATTTTCACCCCCATTCATCAAGGCTGGCAAGCAGATTAGCGCAGCCACTCATGGCGATCCGCATTGGAAACGGGGACCGTGGCAGAGCCACCACACAAAGGACTCCATATCTCCTGCAGCACCGACTGATAGAAAACACAGAAATCCCATTTGGTTGAAATCTCTCCTCCGGGGGGGTACTTTCGACATAACTAACCTCGTTTTCCTTTTTCTGCTTGAATTCCTGCATGGGGTGTGTGTGTGTGTGTGTGTGTGTGTGGATAGTGTTGTCTCATGACAGCTTTTCTCATTTTGAGTTCAATCCCCCCCCCTCTCTCATACGGCTTTGTAATCTTCCTCTCAGGCATGCTTACGGGCCCCACGGCGTAAATGAGACATCATGGCCTCTGAGGCTTTGAAGGCCTGTCACCTGTCTGTGTTTGGACAGAGCCATATCTGCAGAAAGATTTCAGCGCTCTCAGGGAAATGACATGCCACCAGAAACTCTGACACTCACGATAAGGGATGCAAATGGAAAGAGATCACATGTATTTATAGATGAAGGGTTCAGATGCAAAAGCCTCTAAATGCCACCTACGTCAAAAATGAGATAAAGATGGTGAGTGAATGCTCTCCTCACATAGTATACGTTAATCAAATAATTTAACTTCAAAACACACCAAATAACACTCTCTTCCTGGTCTGAAATATCGATTTCTATGCAAAAACCTATAGGAACCGGATTTTAAATGCTCATTTAAAAGAAATGTGGTCAGACGGATTTAGAGGGTTTTGCATCTGAACTCTTCATATTCTTATATTCATTTTCATTTGTAACATTTTAACCAGGCTAATTTACTTTTACATTACATGTACATTGATGTCGATGATTCTATCTGGGTGTTTTCATTTATTTCTACAAAGTTACTATTATTACCAGTATTCTTTTACAGTAATACTAACGTTTTTGGGATCACATTGTAGAGGACAGATCACATACCATGATAATTCTTGTTTTTTATGGTAAAAATAACTCATTTGCACCATCTTGAAAGGCTAACAATGATTCATTCATGTAGTGTAACTTCAGTGGTCATTATTTGGAAACATGGGCAATTTGTGACACTTTAACAGCAACCACAAAACCTCCCACTCTCAGCATCCACACATTGAAAAGAGGATTGCTGCAGCGTTATTGCAGTGCAACCTTCTATGGGCATTTCTAGTTGCATTTATTTGTTTTTATTTGTTTTCTGTCTGATCCGTAAACAGGAAATAAAAGCTCATTCAGTGTGCCTTATCTTTAGAGAAATGTTATCCACCCTGCGCATTCACTTTAATTATCTCTCTCTGTAATGTGCTTTTGAAGACCAATTTCAGAAAACAGTATCTCGTTTGCCTGACCTTCCTCTGAAGTACGGAGCCTCTCTGACTACTGGGTTGAGCTGTCCTCTCAACTGGAAACTTAATAAGACTCGTTTGATCTCTGACTGCACAGCTAAGCCATGACATTTTTTGTCCCTTAGGTTAAAACCTTTAAAAAACTAATCAAAGGTTACCCATGTTTCATTTCTGTACACCGAGGACAAAAGAGAAAAGCATGTCTTTGCCACGCAAGTCAAGGGCTGGACCCTGCAGCTTAACACGTGGACAACCATCTTTGATTCTGTTCTAGAATGCAGAGGGCAACGGTTGCCCTGGCGATATGAGGATTTGCATAGCTTAATATCACACACAAGGACCGCCAGGCCAATCAACGCTCTGCCAGTCGGCGACTGTTAAGCAGTATAAATAAATTGATCCTCAGAGGCTGTATCCTCAGTTGGCTTTATTAAACAGTGGTTTCATCCACACGGCAGAGCAGCAGGCTGATGCCATTCACGTATGAACACAGTGTTGGAATACCAAATTACATCAGAGGATGTGAAGTGATGAAATGAAATGAAACCAAACAAAATGAATGAATGAATGAATGAATGAATGAAAAAAAGAATGAAAAAGTCACTTATTTATGCTGGCTTACAATCAGTCAGAATGTGGTAGGAAACACATGGATAAATATGTTGGCTAACAAATTATATAACTCTGCCACTATTACCCTAACTGGTAACACTTTACGGTACATGCATGAATTAATTCATGATTTATGTAGTACTTCATTCCTTAATATCTTATGAATCATCAGAAATTAACATGAGTTCATAGTCTGTGATACATGACCTCATGCATGAACAACACATCAACTAAAACATTAGGTACAATGGGTACATCATTATAAATTATGATTTATTAAGCATGATCATGATGATTTTGCTTCTGTCAAAAATGTGGTCATCACTATCCATGGAATTCAATTCAGGGTTCATGCCTGAATTCATGATAATTCATGTACCCTTACCATAAAGTATTACCCTTTAGTTGAGGCAAGATGAACTCATGAGCAATTAACCTTAAATTATGTAATCATGATGATCATGCTTAAAAAAATCATAAATCATAATGATGTACCCACCGTACTTAACGCTTTAGTCGATGTGTTGTTCATGCATGAGGTCATGAATGAGAGACTATGCACTCTTGTCAATTTCTGATAATTCATAAGATTTAAAAGAAGTAATGCATACATAAATCATGAATTAATTCATGCATGAATTCATAATAATTCATATACCCTTACCATAAAGTGTTACCAAAAAAAATATACTGGATGTCTAAATTCTAATCTCTAACAAAGAGACTGTTTACCTTTCTCACCATTACTGTAACTAGAGCGCAACTAGTGACGCGTGTCTACTGATGGTAAATAAATAAATGCTATCTGTAGAAGGTCTAAAATCACAAATCCAAAGATTGCCTTTCAGTGTGTGCTGGCAGAAAGGACGTGTGTACATGTACTTTGTTGTACAGGTGCTCCAAGCTGTGTCTCCTGCCGCCAGCACAACAAAAGCCGAGTCACTCACACAGCTCTTTTTCTCTCATCTGCTCCTTCTGATGGATGGAGTAAAGCAGCCATGTTCAATTGAACTGCTCAGTGAGTCTTCCCGCTAAAAGCACCAAGCAGGGAGGCCATCGCAAATTGCCTCGCCATGATTCCTTTGACATGGACTGACTGTCTGGCCAACACAACGGCCGCTTGACCTCCTGCAGTGTTTTGTGTGTCTGAGTCAGACGGCACTCCACACAGTAATGGCAGGAGCGTAACGAGCATCCTTCCCACACTCATCTCACAACTGCTTCATCCAATTTGCAGTTACATGATCATGGATACCTGGGGGTAAAGGAACAGTCAGTCAGTTACGTGGTCATGGATACCTGTGATTAAATGAATAGTCAGTTTCTTGGTCATGGATACCTGTGGTTAAAGGAACAGTAAGTAAAATGGTCATGGATACCTGTGGTTAAAGGAACAGTAAGTAAAATGGTCATGGATAACTGTGTTTAAAGGTCCAGTCTGTGATTCTAGCAAAAGGTTATTTAGGTCAAGTCTCAGAAGCCAATACGCATTGATTGACTGGAATAGTGTATAGTTTGGTGAGTCGCTTTATTTCCCAATGGGACAATGAGACACTCACAACAGTGCTGTTTTAGAATGAAGAGATTGCCTTGTCTTTAATTAAAACTATACATATTTTCAAAACGTACAAACCCATCAGCAACATGTCTAGCTAGTCTTGTTAGATGCACACAGTGTTACCCAATTGGACTGCAGTAGCAGGCTGCGTCCTTGGAAAGGTGTTGTTTAGCTATGTACTGTATGCATTCTTTTGGTATTTAAAGGTGTTGTTTACCTATGTACTGTATGCATTCTGTTGGTATTTAACCAGATACAAAATTCTCCTCCACAGTAAATAACTTTTACCAACTAGAAGTTTCAAATTAATTTGAATTCATGCCTTTCAAAACAGCAAATCTTCAACGTTTCTTCTTCTCCCATCTTAAAGATTTAGTTATTGTCTTGAGGCCTTTGTGTAATTCCCAGACACATTTTGCACGCAAACAGAGGCCGGCGACGTTTTTTAATTTACTGATTCAGTGGCTCACGTAAAAATCGATGCGTACGCGCCTTAGAAGCCGCATTGTTGCGGGTCCCGCATTCGCTGAGGATATTTCATTACGGCTTTGAGAGAGACCCAATAAATCTCCCCGCAAGTGGCCAGGCGGCATCTTGAGCTGGAACACTTAGATGCAGGAACACAATGGGAGCGCGGGGATCATCATCACTATGCCGACGCGCTGAGGCCAGAGCTTTGTGTTTGGAGCCGGAGGACGAGGGCCAATGAGGGTGGGTGGATGGCTGGCAAAATGCTGTCTGTTGCATTTGTCTCAATTGAATGAGAAAATCAAAGGCTGCAAGTTAAAAAAGCTCTTTTGTAATCTTACACACACACACACACACATTAACTCTCACACACACACACACAGTTCACACACACACACACACAAACACACAGTTCTAAAGTTCACACAAGCACACACACACTACTAAATCCCTCTCCCTCACCCAGACTCACACACACACACACACACACACACACAAACACACACACTGTAAAGCACTTGCTGTTCTCCCCTACACAATCTAAATTAGACATATCGGCACCAAGTCATGTCTCTCTGAAGGTGTTTTTCCATCAACAGCGAACCCATTCTTGAACCGGTTCCATTCAGAATTCTTTGAACCCTGGTGCTATCTAGTGAACCAGCCCACAGCCAAACCAAGGGTGTTGAATGCTAAACAAAAGTTAATGATATGCATAAACGGGAGAATGATATGAACAGTTGCCCCGTAAAAATGGCAGAAATTAGCTATTTAAAATGCTAGTCAACGTTGATATGAACAGAAAACTCATGCATTCTCCCCACTGAACGGTAAAGTGACACGCCCACTCCTGTTCGCAGGAAAAAACAACTATTTTCTGGTTCAAGCTCCGAACCAAAGTGCCATGTTCCGAACCGTGTTTTGTTTGGTCGAAATGCTCCGACCGGTTCAAATGTTGGTTTGCGAACGGGAACGGAGCTGGCTTCCTGTCGGTGGAAAAGGCCCAAGAGATCCACACAAGTGAGACCAAACTCCTTTATATGGTCAGCAGCAAATCCAGCAGAATCCAGTCACAAGCACAGGCCCACACACACACTGCAGACAGGAATCTGATCATTATTTGACTGTATGTATGTACTGTATGTAGAAAGATACCAAATCTGACCATTATTTGACTGTATGTATATGCAAATAGATACCAAATCAGACCATTATTTACTGTAACTGTATGCATGTACAGTAGGTAGATACCAAATCTGACAATTATTTGACTGTATGCATGTAGCTAGATACAAAATCTGACCATTATTTGACTGTATGTATTTAGATAGATGCCAAATCAGACCATTATTTCACTGTATGTATGTAGAAAGATACCAAGACTGCATCTTGGAAGATATGAGTGAGGTCTGGTCCCTATGAGTGTTGCTACTGCCCTAAGCCACACACACACACACACACACACACACACACACAGCAGACGTTTTGCCTGACAGCGCTGGAGAGGAGGAAGGCTGGGCTGCCTTTGTGCCGGCGCTGCCACCGCTAAGTTCCGGAATGCCAAGCCGCGATGTGCAAACCCCTCAGAGAGAAGCCAGCTCTGCCAAACCCTTTAAGCCTGGCAGGCAGGCAGGCAGTGACTCAATGACTCACTAGTTCATCCACCTGCTCTTGCTTCTCCCCCTTTTTCCGTCCTTTCAGCCGCCCCGACGCACCTCGCCTCGCCTGGCCTCGCCTCGGCCTCTCTCTAGACTACGCCGCTGCCGCCGCCGAGTCTGTCACGGCGCCTTATCGCTGCCGGATGCACCCGCCGCCGCTAAAGCTCTTTTGTGTTGCCACTTGCCTCGATTTATTCGGCGTCCGGCTCTCTTATCTGGGGCCCAGCCCCGCGATTGCATTTTCCTGTGCAAGCGAGAGGAAGGGAAGAGATTAATTTGTGTCACATTTCGCTGACTGGCTTAGTATTCTGTGTGTGTGTGTGTGTCTATAAGTATTGTTTCTGTGTGTCTATGAGTGTGTTTCTGTGTGTCTATTAGTATGTATGCGTTGGTGTGTGTGTGTTTCTCTGTGTTTATAAGCATGTGTGTGTGTGTGTGTGTTTCTTTGTGTCTATAAGTGTGTGTGTGTGTGTGTGTGTGTGTGTGTGTGTGTGTGTGTGTGTGCGTGTGTGTGTGTGTGTGTGTGTGTGCACGTGTGCACGTGTGTGTGTGTGTGTGTGTGTGTGTGTGTGTGTGTGTGCATTAGCCATTAAAAATAGCCCTGTGGACGGTGTGAGTGAGGGCCTTTGTTACAGACATGATAGAGACACTCTCTCTGTCTTCTGCGGGCCATCCCATCACCATGGTGCTCTGACCGGACTGGACCGCTCGTCACCACCACCGAAGCAGCAGCAGCATCTCGTCTCGTCAGAGCCAGAGTTTGGAGCCGTCCAGACTGGCACCCTCACGCCACCGATTTCACCAATATGTCTGATCGTGTTCAGTTGTTTCTCTGGATGCCTGAGACCACAGCTGGGTTAATACATCACATTTGTAAGGTTGATTTTCATGTTTTATTCTGATTTCTTAAATGTGAATTTCTAGAGCATATGTCATATTTAAGGCCCGCAGTCCAAGCCAGGCCTGTAGAGTTTATATACGACCCCCAAGATGGTTTTGATTTTGTATTTTTCTGTATTCACTTTGCCCTGTTTTTATACAGATGTATTCACTGCAAAATGGGCGTGCATACTAACTTGGCTGCCTAGAAATTTGGAGAAGTGGCCCTTCCGTGAAATAATTGAACACCCCTGATTTCCAGGCTAGCCAACTCTTGGCCTTGCATCTCACATGCTTATGTGGTAGTTGGCATAGTCCAAACATCTTTGGTTTGTAATAGCAAATAACAACAGCTGCCCAGAGATCGGTGTCTGTAGACCGACATATCAAATTATGACTGTCCTAAGTTGGACCATTCTCCTGGGTGGATGCCTGAGTCTCCACACTCAGGTTTGTCTCCCATTTAACCTTCAGAGTTGAGATTAATGACGGCTTTCATGATTCATTCACTTCAAATCAAGCACAAATGCAGAGGGCAGCGAAACCCAGCATTCAGGCGACGTTCAGATCTTGTCTCATACCACCTCAGCCTGGCTGACCTTTGACCCGTAACCTACAGAGGAAATCTAGTCAGCCAATTAGAGTTTGTCGTGGGTTGACCTACCCTAGTAGGCAGAAAAAAACAGACAATAATAATTCCATGCTGCAAGGATGCTATCATTTGCATGTCATATTCTCGGCCAGCTACAAGGGGATTTTGCATGTGTGAGATGTATAATGAGTCTGTCTTTGGGCGTATTAAGGCCGAGGTGTCCACTTCCTGAGTGCTGAGTCCACACTCTCACCCCATTTGCAAGTTAATGACCAGGCCTGGGGATGACACCCATGGTTAGGGGTGTGAGGAGTCTCGTGAAATTAAACTTCAAAAGTGACTTCACAATTACCGTCAGGCATCCATGTGAACACCTCAGGGGAATATCTAGGACACCCAACTCAGCCTCAAGATCAAAGGAGAGTTCAAAGTGTGCTATTGAGGTGGGGATACGGAGACGAGGTAATACTAATTCATTGGCTGCTCCTCTTAGATTGTATTAGTTCTTAATTTGAACCCTGATCAATTCAACACACACATAGGCACACGCACACACGGTCTTTGTATAAACGGACATACTCTCTCATGAACATTGACGTGATGAGGCTACAACTTTGCATATGATACTGTGTATATTGTCTACTGTGTCCAACATTGCTATTGCTACTGTACTGGGCTTCTCTGTCATACTTCTCTGTGGAAAAATCCTCAGCAGAATAGGACCGTATCAGGGCCGGATCTGAGCCAGATGTGTGCCTAATCGGAGGTCAAGCAGCTCCAGGCCCAGCTGTACCCTGTGTGGGAGTGCGAGGGCAGGGCAAGGCTGGGGTTCTGGAGGAAGATGGAGGGAGCTTATCCAACTCTCAGTGGGGCAGGCTGATTGGGACAGACAGCCAGATCAGTGGAGTAATTAAAAAGGCAATTGCACAGTCAGTCCTCTGGTGTGCACGCGCACACACACACACACACACACACACACTCTATCTGTCTCTCTCTCTCTCGCACACACACACACACACACACACACTCTCTATCTGTCTCTCTCTCTCTCGCACACACACACACACACACACTCTATCTGTCTCTCTCTCTCCCTCGCACACACACACTCTCTCTCTATTTCTCTCTCTCTCTCTCTCACACACACACACACACACACACACACACACAGTCCTCTGGTAGCTGTCCAGGAGCTCCACAGGGCTGGTCCATACCGCTGCGCCTCATCGAGTGTTAAACATGCAGGACTTGACTTGACCATTTGGACACCAATTTCTGCACCTTTTTCTTCTCTCCTCCCTCTTCATCTCTCTCTCTCTCTCTCTCTGGGGTGTCTCTGCCTAACAGAATTGGGGCACTGTTTTCCCACATGACCATGCAGTGGTGGATTAATGAGACTGATTGCTCCAGTAAATCATTAAATCATCATTAGGCCACGTAACACAGGTGTGAGTGTGAGCTGTGGTCTTAGATCTAGTGTGTTTTTTTTTCTTGCTCTCTTAAAGGATTGTAGGCCCTTTGTGTGTCAGGATCACAGCAACTGCACATCCTTTGAGCCAGCGACCCTGCTGCGTTTGCTGCTGTTTCTCAAAACAACAAGAACAACAACAAGAAAGAAGCGAGTGGGGAAGGGGGTGGGGTTGCGGGAGGTAGGTGGGGTTGGGGGAGGGGGTGGGGTTGCGGGAGGTAGGTGGGGTTGGGGGTGGCATGAGATGACTCTGATATGCCATAGGTGGAGTGATTCCTACGGTCCTGAGCTACGAGTAGGTCCTGTCCTGAGCTTGGTTGACATTACTGAAACTTCTTAACATGCTGTGTTTGGGTCAGTTCTGCATACAAATCCCATCTATTATTTCAACACAACTCTGATTATGCACAATAATGTTTTGATGATTAATTTGAATCTCTAATTCCATAAATTGTACTGTATAACAATAATGTTTTGATTATTAATTTTAATCTCTAATTCCATATGTTGTACTGTATAACAATAATGTTCTGATGGTTCATTTTAATCTCTAATTCCATACGTTGTATAAGAAGGTGGCGTGATGCAGTCGCATCATCAGTAATCGACGTCTCTTAAAAGTAATGCGTGTGCAGGATGTTTCATTTCTGCAAAACAGTGTGATTATCAGAGGGGTGGTTTTGCCATGATGAAATTATCAGAGAAGCGCTGGTGGAGGAGTGGTTTTGCCATGATGAAATGATCTGTGAAGACAATGAAAGCATTAGCCTGATGAATTTAGGTGCTATTTTTAAATAAAGCATCTCTGGGCATGAACTAACTCACAATGGGCCTGGTTTCCTTTATGAGGATGCCCCCAGGCCTATAACCTTCCTCCTCCCAGAAGACAAGCAATGGCGGGCGATTGCTAATTAACACTGAGCCATCCCTGGGTGGTAACATAATAATGGTGAAATGTATAATTGAGCTGGACAGAGTATTATAGATATTTAGAATAAACGCTACATGTTGTTATGTTTCATGTATGTGTAATGGTAGCTAGCTGGTACGTACAGTAGTTTGTGCAGTACGTACGTTATGTAAACCTCCCTCTCTGCGCCTTAAAGGAAAACTTTTCACATAGGTCTCTGTTTCTTGAAGTCACCGAGTACTGTCAGTACGAAATAAAACGAAAACAATGGGTGCTACCTAGCTCGAGTTGCTGCAGCCAACAGCTAGAGCAGCCAGGCAGCTACAGTGCTACACTCTGAGGACATCTTTAAAATCATGCCCCCAGAGTGTAGCACTGTAGCTGCCTGGTACATGCTAGTGAGAGAGCTAGCAGCCTGGGCTTTTAGCTCAATAGCTAGAAGCCAGGGCTTTTAGCTCAATTGCTAGCAGCCTGGTCTTTTAGCTCAATTGCTAGCATGCAATCCAGATCCGAGGTGCTGCTGTTTGCGGGTTCGAGTCCAGGTGAGTGCAGGGCTGTCACTTTTGTCACAATTGTGTGTGTATGAATGTACAGTATGTATGTTCATTGAAACAACATGCCTCTGTTTGATATTTACAAATGGAAGTGCATCCTTGGCAAGTACAAAATAAATCACTGAAAAAAGCACAATTAGTCTAAATCAATGCTAAGTGTTTAATTCCTAATTCAATGTCGTGTAAAGAATGAATCTTGGGTGAGTGTTGTGAAGGACAACAACGGCAATGAACCTCTGCATCAATGCACGGTCTGACTGGCCTCATCCAAATTAAATTAATCGACCCGGAAGAATTCCACCCTCTCCTGCTCCTGCTACTGACTAAATGTTCCGCAACTCAGTAAAACATGCTCAGAACCGCACTGGGCCAATCGATGCAGCGTGTTGCACTTCTCTCCGATAGTAATTCACCTATGGGTGCCATGCGTCAGCAGAGTGGATCGTTATATTGAGCTTTTCTCCGCAGCTCCGCGGCCGCGGCCACCTGGCCGTGAGTGAGGAGCCATGTGGTGGACAGGGGAGGGGCTGGGCAGAAATAGGACAGTGTTTTATTTAGCTGCACTATGCACTATATGTGTGTGTGTGTGTGGTGTATGTGTCTGCGTACCTGTGTGTGTGTGTGTGTGTGTGTGTGTGTGTGTGTGTGTGCGGTGTATGTGTCTGCGTACCTGTGTGTGTGTGTGCGGTGTATGTCTGCGTACCTGTGTATATGTGTGTGTGTGTGTGTGTGTGTGTGCGGTGTATGTGTCTACGTACCTGTGTGTGTGTGTGCGGTGTATGTGTGTGTGTGTGTGTGGTGTATGTGTCTGCGTACCTGTGTGTGTGTGTGCGGTGTATGTGTGTGTGTGTGTGTGGTGTATGTGTCTGCGTACCTGTGTGTGTGTGTGCGGTGTATGTGTCTGCGTACCTGTGTATATGTGTGTGTGTGTGTGTGGTGTATGTGTCTGCGTACCTGTGTGTGTGTGTGGTGTATGTGCGTACCTGTGTGTGTGTGTGGTGTATGTGTTTGCGTACCTGTGTGTGTGTGTGTGTGTGGTGTATGTGTCTGCGTACCTGTGTATGTGTGTGTGTGTGTCCAGTGTATGTGTCTGCGTACCTGTGTATGTGTATGTGTGTGTGTGTGTGTGTGTGTGCGGTGTATGTGTCTGCGTGTGAGTGCGTGTGTGTGTGTGTCATACTTGCTTCCCTATATCTTTCTTGAGTTAGTGACTACTGGTTATACCATATATATATACCATACCTATATACATACATACATATATCCACCCGTCATCAGCTCTGTCTGATGTACCTGATCCACCCATCATCTGTTTGATGTTCCTGATGAAGACCTTTCAGGTCGATATGTTGTTCAAATCATTGCTGGCAGCAAGTAAGACAGTATGTGTATATATTTTTTCTCTTTCTTTTCAACATGGTTTATTTATTTCTTTTTTTTTCTCTCCATGGTTTCATCTTCATAACCCATGATTGTGGCCTGTCCTTTCGATCCATACGGACTTTGATCAAAACGCTCTCGTCTCGTGTTCGAAGCGTGTCATGAGCCAGTAACCCACAGACCGCTGGTCATCTCATGGGCTGGACATCAAAAGGCACGCCGCCTCCTCCAGCCCGCTCATTGATTTGCCGCAGTTCATTACAGCTGCCTATGAGTGATGGACGGATGGACGGCCGGCTTTGATGCCACGCGTGCCGTCGGGCGTCTGAGGTGGTGGAGGAGGAGGGGGAGAGGGCGGTCAGCCGGGGCTCTGTCACGGGCAGCCTCTGTGGTCCAACCTGAAGCCTCTGACGGAGAGATCGATACCTGTCAGCATCGTGTCCCATCTGGCATCTCTTAGGATGCTCCACACACACACACACACACACACACACACACACACACACACATCCCCACAGCCAGAGAGACAGAGAGAGAGCTGTTGGACGCACAGTTCTGATGCCCGAGGCAGATCAGTGCCCTGACGTCATTGCTAGGGCTGAAACGATAGCGATATGTATCGCAATAGACATGTAATCGATATCAATAAAAAAATATGTTCGATAGAACATTCGATAATTACTGTAAAAGCAACACACCTCCCGTCTTACGTTGTCCATAAATAAATAGGCTAATTATATCTTGCATTGTAGCTAGTATGTGCAACTCTACCAGAGTAGGCGATAGAAGTAGGCCTACCTCAACACAGACTCTCAATGAGTCCTTGCCCCGTGCACACATACACACACACTCTCTCTCTCCCTCTCAACAGGCGCATCCCTCCTCAGCATGCACATGTAATCCAAAACATTCACAATCGTGCAAGAAGTCTGGCTAAATTGCTATTAAATCCGGTTCAATCCATCATTAGTACGCTGCACAAATTTGTTCAAAACTGTTGCATTCAAATTGACTGCTAAATTCTAATCATCTCAATCCCGATGGAAATGGAAAAGTATTTTCCAAGACTCAAACAGGCCTGTCCCAAGGAGAAAAAGTATTCATTTGAAACTTAAACACATGTGGGGAAACTGAATGTCTAACCAGTAGACTATGATAAACTAGCAAATTAAGCTACTTTGTTTACAATATTTCTAGGCTTCAACCAGTGCTGCTTTTCATTCAGACAATCAATAATTATCGATATCGACTGATATGAAATACTTATATCCTGATACTAGCCCAGCCCTAGTCACTGCTACCAGACGTCACCTGTGATTCAGCTCTCGACTTGATTTTCATCCCACACCACCACCACCACCACTTCCACCACCTCCACCACCATCACCACCATCACCACCACCACTATCACCATCACCACCACCACTACCACCATCACCACCACTATCATCACCACCCCTGTCACCATCACCACCACCTCCTTCCCTGCACCACCACCACTCATCACCACCTCCACCACCTCCTTCCCTAAACCACCACCCCTCATCACCACCACCCTCATCACCACCACCCTCACCACCACCACCCCTCATCACCACCTCCTCAACCACCATCACCACCTCCTCCTTCCCTGCACCACCACTCATCACCACCTCCACCACCACCACCAACTCTTCTCCACTGGACCAGTGGTTCGGTCTACCTCCCCTGAGCCGGGTGTACTCACACAGTGATCTGTCTTTCCTGAAGGCACTGGGAAACATCACACACACACACAAACACACACACACACATACACTTTTTGTCTCCCCTCCTCAGTAATCAACACTATCCTCCCACTCCAGCGTACCCAGTCATCGGCAGTCTCAAGCCCACTCACAGAGCTCCGTTACTGGGAGTCAGGGGGGGGGGGGGGGAGGAGGGGGGTGTGGGGTGAAAAGTGCAGGAGAAGACTGCCGTGGCGCGTATCTTTAGCTCCAGGCTAACTCGTCCACTCACTCCCACTGGTTAGCGGTTAGGGGATTGCGGCGGCGGCAGGGGTCACTGCCAGCGTGAAATCAGTTGAGCAGTGGGAGGCCCGGAGATGTATTCCCGCATCCCACATACGGAAATGTACAATGCAGACAGAGAGAGAGTAAAAACAGAGAGAATAAAAGAGAGAAAGAGTGCTAGACAAGCCCTGATTGCTGTACTCTATGTGGGAGGATATCTTCATCCAACAAATACAGCCAGAGGAGGCCATGTGTCAGTTTAGGAGAACATTTTATAGAATTTATAACATGAGTTGCTTGCAGCAATATAAACTGACTGGCTATTTGACTAACTCAATCTTTGTCTCTGCATGTGTGTGCATGCATGTGAACATATGCATGTGTATGCGTATATACATTTTATCAAAAGCATTATTCAGAAAAATAATGTTCAGATGTTTTGTATTTCCAGGTGTTTTATGATTCCCAGCAATATTTTACACCTCCAAGTAAATGCGCTGCTGTGAGCTCTTATCGGTTGATGTACAGATCCACTGATTGAAACCAAGCCATATAGATGAGCAGGGCAGACAGCTGGTTTCCTCAGGAGAATTCACTGCTCTGACAGCTTGACTTGAGCATCAATACACCTCATGCCATGTCTCCCCTCTATGTTCTAACTGAAGACCACATATTCGTATTCATGTGCATTGGAGGATGGATGTGAGTTAACATATCCATATCCATATTTATTCTGCTCTTATAGTGTTATTGTTAATACACTGCACATATCCCTACTGTGAACCATGCCACTTGCTTAACTGTATACTACTGGCTACACTATGTCAGGGCTCTTCAATTGGCGGCCCGGCCCGCGAGGTCATTTGTACTGGCCCTTTAAAAAAAAAAGTAATCTCTAGCAAGCGCATGAGCTGTTCTCCACTCTTGCATCTCTTGCTCGCTTTAGTCCTGCAGCCACTGCACCTCAGCCCATTGCACAAGTTAGACTACATTACAGTTCATTACATTTGTACATAAGCTGAACGTAAGTGCCATAGTCTAGTTTCAACCTAAATTGCCACATTGGAGCTTTATTTAACAGGTTGCACCACACAAATATAGTTTCTGTCAACAATATCGCAAAAAAACACGGGCACAATTTCTGCAAAACTTGGTGGAAAGGTGGAGCAGATCCGACTCAAAGGGATTTTCAAAGTATTTCTATATAGTAGCCTGGCCGATGTCCTTCATTTCTTCACGTCTTACAACATAAACAAATGCAATAATAGTCTAGTGAAGTCAGAAATGAGCCTGTCTAAAGGCCTCTTGGAAATCATGTGGCCTGTTACATTAAATGCGCACTCAATTGCGATTCGAAGCAAAAAGTATCACTGATAGCCTAACGAAGGTAAACTGCATATTTGTAAATGTGGCAACGGCAAAACGTTAAAGTGAATCGTAGACTTGATAATAACCAAAGAAAGTAAAGGAGATGATTTGCACCTCCGTTCACCAAATAAAGACCGTGGTTGTGTTTCTACAATATGTTGGCAAAAAAAGTCATTTCTGTCAGAAACCAAGTAGGCTAAACGTTTTCATTGTCATCGTGAACTATGATGATGCCCATGTTGGGTAGGCTATGTTTTTAATTTATTCAAGCAGTGACATTTGGTTTAATGCATGGGGTAACGTGAGGTGCGTCAGAAAAAAGATGGGCCTGTCCCTCTCAAAACATGTTAAAATAGTGTGATTAGCAACCAGAAAATATAACAAAATCCCGGGGGAGACACCCTGTTTGTACTCACTAGAAATGTTGGACCTAGCAGTTACTGTGCAAAGCACAGATTCCATTTGTGTTATCTGTTATCACAGATTTCATTCCATATTAGCCACCAACAACCGGCTAATGATGTTGTTATGCATGTACAAAATACAATATTTGAACACCCATATTGCTGCTGTTGTACTTCATTATATATACAGTTGTTAATGTGATTACTCATATTTCAAGCCGCATTTCTCCGGCCCCTCAGTTGTGATGCTTTTCATGAACTGGCCCCCATTACAAACTAATTGAATAGCCCTGCTGTATGTCATATACTGTTTACACTGCACTATATGCCCTATACTCTTTACACTGCACTATCTGCCTATACTGTTACACTGCCCTACCTGCCTATACTGTTTACACTGCACTACCTGTCTATACTGTTTACACTGCACTATATGCCCTATACTGTTTACACTGCACTATATGCTCTACACTGTTTACACTGCACTACCTGCCTATACTGTTTACACTGCACTACCTGCCTATACTGTTTACACTGCACTATCTGCCTATACTGTTTACACTGCACTACCTGTCTATATTGTTTACACTGCACTACCTGTCTATAACTCTTTTTTGCACTGCTGGTTAGATGCTAACTGCATTTTGTTGTCTCTGTACTTGTACTCTCCACAATGACAACACAGCTGAATCTAATCTAATCTAATTTAATCTAATCTAATATACCAAGTTTAGGTGGATTCAGACAAGACGTGTGATGTGAGGAGCGATACAGTTATCTGTGGCCCCCTAAAACAGCTGGACATTTAATCTGTGACCACCCACAGCAGTGGCGGACGGGAGAGGGAGACGACGCAAAGCCTACGCGCTGCTTATTAGTGTCACCATGGAAACCTGTCGTGAGAAGTGAGCGGTGTGCGTAGAGTGGTGCTGGTGATGGTGTGTGTGTGAGGTATGAGTGTGTGTATGTGTGTGCACGACGGGGGGCAGTGGGGTAGGGGGTGGGAGGTATGTGTGGGGGAAAGTTTGACACTGAACCTGAAGTCAGCTATCACTGAGAGCATTCATCTAAAAATGAAATGAGCATGGGGCTCTCATTATGTGTTTCTGAATTCTTATTTCTCATGGTGAGGACATCGCAGCGGACTACAGCAAGCTAAAGGTAAAAAGGCTAATTGCAGTGTTCCTATTAAAATTTATCATCTCATTTGAAAGCACATTTAGGCCAGACATTGAAAATGCCAACTGAGGGACCCATTGTGTCTGTTCTCTGTGGTGCCAGGGGGGTTAGCAGCATTTCTCACATTTTAATGGCATTCTCACAGTATGTCAACTATCTGAAGGGAGAAAAAAAAACTGACAGACATCAGTTCACTGCTGCTTAGCGCCTCAGCCTTTGTATCTTCTATTTTAAAAGTCAAGATCATGAATCATGATTCTATTTGTGCAAGTCCCAGCAGTTCTGTGGGTTTGTTACAGATGCTGTTGTTGCTAGGGAACTGCTAATGCACGCTCACTATCTGGCTATTTTCTAAGTTCTGTGCTCTGTGTTTTGTGTGCTGTCCCTCTTTATTAGAGTCTCAAAGCAATATATTTTAGACAAGTATTCAACCACCAGTTCTGTGCTCTAGTGTGTACAGGTGATATCTCCACACACACACACACACACACACACACACACACACACACCAGTGACCTCAACCTTTCACATAGATGACAGCCCTTTTCATTAGCTGACTACAGGCGCCTGAGCAAATAAGCCTTGTGGGTGGATGTCTGCCATAGCGAGAGAAGCGCTTTTGATGTGTCAGTTTTGCAGAGCGCAACAAAGCCGAGTTTTTGTCATCTGAAAGATGGCTGCACGCAGCAGGGCACATGTTTATCATGGTATACATTATACATTATACACAATATACATTAAAGACAGCATGCAGAATGCAAGTGATGTGACACTCAATATGTAAAGATGGATACAGTAAACCTATCCAGTGTTTGAACTAAATTGAACTATAAATAGTCAATAAGGATACACGGGTTCTGTAAAAGATTATTTAAAACCTGTTGCCATGGAACTTGTTATTCTGCATAGCAAGCTTTAATTACAGTGGAGCAGGAGAGATCGCCTGCTCACTCCACGCAGATCAGCCTGTGTGTTTCATGCTGCTTGTTGTCCCTGGTTTGGTTATTTTTGTCTGAAAAAAAAAAAAAAAACTTGTCATAGTTTCTCACAGCAAGCAGTAAGTAAAGAGTTTTGGCTGCTACTATAAAGTGAATCACTAGCATGTGACCAAAAAAATGCTCTTTTAATGATTGTTTTCTTTCTATATTTTGACAGCCTCTCATAAAAACATCTCATTAAAAGAGGCCTTCAGTTGTCTGCACGGAGGATGTACAAGGATCCAGAGGAAACACAATGACAGCCTCATGAAAAATTGGTTGTGTACCAATGTCTGATGTCTGTGTACACACACACACACACACACACACCTGTGTTTAGAGCCCTAATGGCTACCAGCCCAGCGCTTAGGGGCCAGCGGCACTCCTGGGCACAGAATGGCTGAAGTATGGGCAGGCCTTCCCCAGGAAGCACCTAATGTGCTTTTTATTGATCTCCTCCACTTTGCCTTTTGGACATTTGAAATCTATAATGGAGATAAAGCACCAAAGTCTGCTCTCCATTGAATTACTTGGCAATCTCTGTTTGCATTTGAGTGACATAATATTCCATTATCATGTTGGCATAACAAACAAGATTGATAGCGTATCACTTAACTGTTTCAAACCAGGATGTTTTCACAGAGACATACCTGTAAAATGCTTTGACTCTTTCTGACACCCCAGCAAGGTTAACGCTGAGTATTGAGTAGTAGGTTAGTAGGTAACACTTTACTTGACAGTATCGATATAAGAGTGACATGACACTGTTATGACACATGAATCCTAACCCTAACTCTATCCCTAACCCTAATCCTAACCCTAACTTGTTATGACAAAAAACAAACGTCACTTAATAACAGAAGCGTTATGTCATAAACCTTTATGACTTGTTTATGACACGTTCATGACAGTGTCATGTCACTCGTATGTCGATGCTGTCAAGTAAAGTGTAACCGGTTAGCACATATTAAGCATAGACATATTAATCATAAAAAGCATTCCATTTTTACTCCACTTCTCTGCATATTCAGTAGTGTGTCCTTTTGACTAATATGAAGTAGCCTACTTGTTTATGTATTCTGGATCTCTTGGTAGACACGTGGAGACCGCTGAGGATGTTCATGTCTGAGTCTCACCTCCCAGTGCTCCGTTCCTCTGAGACGAGGCGTGAGCCTGGCGGTACCTGATGACTCTGCAGGCCATGATTGCCTTTACAGATCTTGTTTTATCTCCCACGGTTTTCGTTTCTTTCTGTCTTCCTTCTGTCTTTATTTCTGGAGCTGTCTGATTTTCAAAGGATTGGGCGGAGGGTGTTCGAAGGCCTTTGGAGAATAAAGACACGTCTGTATCTCCTCTGGCTGGTCAGGGTGAATACCAATAAGACACAGAAGGATTAGAGAGCTTTTTTTATATAAATCTATCACAGACTTCATTCTGGTTCCATAGAGAGAGAGAGAGGTCAGCCAGCTCACTGGCATCTCTCTGGAATAGGACTTCAGATAATCAGACAAGACGAAGCCCTCACAATAACGACGCCCAGACGCACACTACCAAATCAGACAAGATGAAGCCCTCACAATAACGACGCCCAGACGCACACTACCAAATCAGACAAGATGAAGCTCTCACAATAACGACGCCCAGATGCACACTACCAAATCAGACAAGATGAAGCTCTCACAATAACGACGCCCAGATGCACACTACCAAATCAGACAAGATGAAGCCCTCACAATAACGACGCACAGACCCGTGTTGCCAAATCCAGTTAGGGCGCCGCTCCGTGGCACGACACTGTCGAAGGAAACAGTCCTCTTCCAAAGTCAACGCTGATTAAGGAAGTGACATTGAGCGGCCTCATTTGGATCGTTTTTCATAAACTCATTTCTAAACGTCAAGCGCCACACAATGCAAGGCTGGGGATTGCGGGGGCTTTAGCATATTATGGCACAAACAGGGTTAGTGAGGGCGGAGGGTGGCACTGTATAAGTCAATGGGGACCCTCTGTACACCAGGCTCAAGCAGGGGATCATTAGGGGAGAATGAATGGATGGCCTCTCCTGGATGCCACGGCGCTACTGCCAAAACATCTGTCTGTTGCTGCAGAACAAGGCCACAGTTTGTGTTAAAGCAGGCAGTGACTGTTTTACAGCCTCCTCAATGAATGAAACATTACATCCTGCATTAAACAGATGCTGCACCTTTGTAATGGTTTCCTGAAATCTAATAGATGTCATTCATAAAGTATTATCTCAACTGTGTCTGTTATGGCTACAGTTTTGACCTACTGCAGGTAGGACACACTGCAGGTGTTTAGGTGTGTCTTCTCTGCACCAGTCAACAATATGTCAGGGAGATGTTTCACCTCACAGTATGCCATGGCAATAAAATAGAACAGGATCCATTTAACACATGGCAATACATTTCTAAAGCTTGTTAAGATGTGTTTAGGTCATAGGCTTATATAAACAAAGTATTTCTAATGCTTCTCTTCCTCCTCATAGAACAAGCCAGTGACAAGTCGTTTCTGTTGTGGGATTTCTGGGGGATTGGGGGAAAGAAAGGGGAGGGGGGTAGTGGCAGTTGATGGACGGCAGCACTTCCCTGGACTGCAAAGGATGCTGTTGTTTACTTTATTTTTTTACTTAATCTGGCCCAACAAAAACGAACCACCTGTTTGTGTTGGAATCTATTACTGAGGTAATTACTCAAACGAGGACAGACATCCCCCACCCCCTCCCCGCCCCCACCCCCCGTTTTTGGTCTCTGTAAATCCAGCGGAAATCACAGCGGCTGCATTTAATATGGACACTTTGCTGCCCGGCACCGGCTCCTCTGGCTCTGTGGGCATCATTCATCTGTCTGAAGCAAGTCGGCGCTGATAAGGCGCCGCTGCCGATCCGTTGTGCAGGCGTGACAAATGCTTCCGATGCGCTGGCGGTCTCTGTGAAATCCCGGGCGTTCTGGCTGACACTGCAGCAGAGCCGAGCGGGGGGGGAGCTCAGCCCAGACAGAGGAGCTATTTTGGGATGCTCGTGCGGAGGGGGAGACGGAGCGAGGGGTATCCAGAGGGAGAGGCCAGGCACAGGGCCCAGTGCTGGACACCACTGTGTGCAAATCAGATTCTCTGCAGCGCTTATCTCAGCACCCCTCTGTGTGTGTGTGTGTGTCTAAAAGTGTGTATATTTAATAAATGTGTTGAATAATGTGGTGAGGTGTGTGTGTGTGTGTGTATGTGTGTGTGTGATGCGTATCTGTGTGTTTAAAAGTGTGTATATCGAATGTGTGTGTATATATATATGTGTGTGTGTGTGTGTGTGTGTATTTGTAATGTGTTTGTTTGGGTATATGTATGTGTGACTAACTGTGAGAGTTGGCCCTAACCCTTAATTGTGCAGCCACTGTTGTGGTGTTAACGTTACATAATAGACGCTACACTGGAGCCAGGTGACAGAGGATCAAAGTCGAGCTGCGGGCCCAGTGTTGTGGGGATGGATCATTTCAATTCCCACTCCAACTGCAGCTTTTCATGATCCTCCCCACTCTCCCAGCAGGCCACAACCACAAGCCAGCAAATGAGGAATCGCCTCCATCTTATTACCGTGCAATTACAAGAGACGATGTCATCATTTATGATGAAACAGACGAGACGAGTCCCCCTACTCTCCCACACACCCACACCTTCACTCTCACACCGAAGCGTACGCACTCTCAAATACAGCGCAGATTAGCCGATAAGAGCGCAAACGCATCCTCAATTAGCCGAAGGATCATTTGTATTATTTCATTCGGAGGCCGGTGATCTTCTTTGAAGTTGGATTGCGTACTTTAATATATCCCCCGTCACGTTCCTCACCTGCATTCAGCAGAGTTCCTGTAATTACCTGGCCATTATTAGGGTATCATCACCACCCGAGGTGAACGGTTAACGGTTAACGGTTAACAGATCTGTCTCGGAGACAATGTGATACCATCAGGCTACTCGCAGGCTACAACGCTGATGATACACTGCCGTAATTATCTCCGATGGGAGATAATGTTCTCCAAATTGCAGATATACGTAAATGGAGACGGGAGACGCACACATCAGAGGACGGGGAGTCTGTTTTCATAGTCTACCTGGCCCCATTGTGCAGAGCTAGCTGATGGCAGGGCTTACAGTATTATTACTCTCTGTTCATCCTAAGGTGAGGAGATGCACAAGATGGTTTTATCTCATCGTTTAATATTGCCTGCCTTTGCCACCTCTCTCCCGGCTATTTCTGTGCTTCTGGAGAACTTTTGTTAAGGTCTCCTTCACTTTGCATGCGTCTGGAAATAATAGCTTTGAAAGTATGGTCTGCTCAATTCAAGAGAATGATTGTATACTTTGCTGTTTGTGTGCATGTGTGTGTGTGTGTGTGTATTAACATATTATAATTTATGTTAAATACTGTTAATTCTGTTAAATGACTAATAGCTAATAAATGAGTCTAGGCATGTTCTTTAAAGAAAGAGTGGAAAGTTGTGTGTTTGAAATGTGATCTGAGGCGGATGAGAGTCCCTGTGGCTTCTCAAAATCTGTCCTCCCCTCTGAAGTTTGCCAGCAGGTCAGAACAGGGGATTGGGCCTTAAGACTGTCTGTCTAAATCGAGCATGCCAGTGATTGGCTAACTAAACAAAAATGGGAGGGAATAGAAGAGATGCTGAAGGTCGTGAGAGAAGCCAAAGAACAGTGGGCTTAGTGGGTCCCAGGATACAGGAATGATAAAGAGGATTTGTTCACTTGGACTCTAAAGGAACATTCTGAATCCTCAGAGACCTGGTCTGACCCAACCTTCCCTCCCTCCCCAAAGGAACTTTTTTCACTTCTCAATGGACTTTCAACGGAGGTGCGAAAATGTGCACTCACCCGAGACTGCCACAGACACCACGGTCCAGTTTTAGCTATAGCAGTTTGCATCCCCCACGTCCAGAGTTTGACACATGTGTGTAACCTCCGCTGGTTTCCCAGAAGGCATCTCTCCCATTTGACACCATGCGTTTCAATTTCCGCTCTATCTAGCATGTAATCCTGCAAGGTGTCAAGATTGGGCTGAAGGCTTCACTGGTTTGTCACACAGCGGTTCTTATGTGTAAATCCATAAATACGCTGTGTAGGCACCACATGGGCTCGCTAAAGGTCCAGCAAAGCAGCTTTATATCCCTGTCTGCTGATTACTGGAACTGCCTGTCAACTGGGACTGTCAGTCAAGCTCGGGGCAAATGTATTCACATGGATTTAGCACATGAGAAGACTTCTTCTTGTGCGTTGACTGTACCAGAGCAGACTAATTATACCCAACGCTTTATTTATTGAAAATAGTTTTTTTTTTTTATTGTCTGTTTCTTCTATCTCGTCACATATGTTTTTGATAGGCTATATACTTGATAGATAATAAACTGTGATGGTACAAAATATTACTTTTCAATCTATTGGAGTATTGGAGAATACTTCAGTTTCAAACGGCATCCATGTTTACTGTGGAATTGGAGTATTGGAGAATAGTTTAAAATGGCATCCATGTTTACTGTGGAATTGGAGTATTGGAGAATAGTTTAAAATGACCTCCATGCATGTTTACTGTGGAATTGACAGAGATCTTTTGTGGTGGTTATCGTGCATAACAATGATGGCAACAGGAAAGGCATGTGTTTCCTTATTTGTTTGTGGACTGGGGATGTGTGGTTCTTGTGTGTCTCTCTGTGTGTGTGTGTGTGTGTGTGTGTGTGTGTGTGTGTGTGTGTGTGTGTGTGTGTGTGTGTTTGTAGTTTCACATTTAGCGAATGACACAGTAAAACTACCAATTTCAACAAAAAACAAAATATTTTAAAACACATTTTCCCTGAGCGCCTTCGGAGCAGATTCATGAGCATTAGAATTGTTTTTATTTGTTTTTTTTCGTCCATGGAACACAATGAAATAAAAAACAGGTAAATAGCCCCCAATTCAAAGCCCCATCGAGACGTCATTTCTAAATCCACTGGTGCATTTAAATGCGTTGAGTCATTTGGTAGGTCTCTCTCTTTAAACTAGTCATTTCAGAGTTTCTTTTTCTCCCCTCTGCTCATTAGCGTTGTATATGGAGTCCCTGCTCAGGGAGCGGTAGTCCCTGACATCAATTTTAATGGCTCTATTTAACATGGTAAACCGTCAGGTTCGCCAGGGTCTCATGGCAGAAAACAAGCACACGAGGAACAGTGTGACTCTCAAATGTTTTAAACAAAAAAAAAAGACACTGAACGTGGAGCTGGAGGAAGAAAAGTTAAAGTGGAGACTGAACTACACAATGTGGCCTACGGGGGGTAGCCTACATATGCGCACGTACATCCACGTGAAAGACAATATACTGTATGTTTCTGTTGCTTTTTGATTTGCAAGTCAGTTTTAATGAGCTAGGTATGGAGTGTGTCACTCAGGACCAGCACACACCTGATGTGATGTCAGGACCAACACACACCTGATGTGATGTCAGGACCAACACACACCTGTGATGTCAGGAGTCCACCAGAGTCTCAAAGCAGGCATCGGTAACACAAGGAGCAGAGTGATTCCCTAACGTTACAAAACAAGAGCCCTTCAAAGTGGAACTGGAGGGAGAAAAGAGAAAGTGTAGAGTGATCTACAACAAAGAGTGTCATACTCTGCAGGGGGTGATTGATCTACAACAAAGAGTGTCATACTCTGCAGGGGGTGATTGATCTACAACAAAGAGTGTCATACTCTGCAGGGGGTGATTGATCTACAACAAAGAGTGTCATACTCTGCAGGGGGTGATTGATCTACAACAAAGAGTGTCATACTCTGCAGGGGGTGATTGATCTACAACAAAAGAGTGTCATACTCTGCAGGGGGTGCGGACTGGACACCCACCTGAAAGACAAGATATGTCTCTGCTACTCTTATGTATGGAGTTTGTCCCTGGGGATCAACATCACACACCACCACTCTTCCTCATCTTCCTCTTCTTCCTCCTCCTCTTCCTCTCCTCTTCTTCTTCTTGCAAACTCAATCATCTTCAACTTAACACTTCAAAGACCAAGGAGATGGTGGTGGATTTCCGCAGGTCTAAGCCCACTCTGCTACCAGTTCACATTGATGGGGTCAATGTGGAGGTGGTTAGCACCTACAAGTATCTGGGTCTCCACCTGGACAATAAACTGGACTGGTCAGCCAACACTGATGCACTCTACAAGAAAGGGCAGAGCAGGCTGTACTTCTTGAGGAGGCTGCGGTCCTTCAATGTGTGCAGTAAGCTCCTCAGGATGTTCTACCAGTCTGTTGTTGCCAGCGTCCTCTTCTATGCAGTAGTATGCTGGGGTGGAAGCACAAGGAAGAAGGATGTGGGGCGAATTGACAGGCTGGTAAGGAAAGCTGGCTGTGTAGTGGGAGCTGAACTGGAGTGTATCACTTCACTATCTGACAAAAGGACCCTGAACAAACTGATCAACATCTTGGACAATGAGTGTCACCCACTCCACAGCACTATTGTTAAGCAGAAGAGCCTGATCAGCTGGAGACTTCGCTCACTGCCTTGCACAACTGACAGACTGAGAAAGTCAGTGGCCAGGGCCAGGGCCATTGAACTGTTCAATGCCTCACTTAAGGGAAGAGGAGAGATAGACTTCTCTGCATAGTCTGTCTGCCTCTTCATCCCCTCCATGTTTGGTACTGTCTGTCCACTAGCCACTTGTACCACTGTCTTTATGCCTCACTGTTTGCGTGCTATATTAGCACATTAGCACATATGCATAACCCCCCCCTCCATGCCACAGCCGAACTGTGGCCACACTTATACATTTTCTTAAATAGTTAAATATATAGATATATAGACTTTCCTTTACTTTATTTCTGCATTGTTGCACTGTTGACTTACTCATTTGCACTATCACCATGACCACTATCACTATTGCACTACCACCATGACACTCATTCACACAGAGCACCTTAGAGCACCTTACCATACCTTACTATGCACAGAGAATCACAGGCTCAGTCCCTGCATCAGTCATTGCAAGCGCCTCTGATTTATTAATCACCACTATGTGGATACTGTTTTTAGAATTGATTTAGATTAAGTGTTAGTATAATTTGTAATTTTGTTATTTGTATTTTAGTATATTTTTATATATTGTATTAAGTGTTAGTATAATTTGTATTTTAGTATATTTAGCATATTCTTTATCTTCTACTGTCCTTACTGCTTAGTTGTGTTTTTATATTATATACTTTAATTACTCTTCTGCTGTTAAAGAATGTGTTTGTCTTGTATGTATGCTGCTGAGACCTTGAATTTCCCCTGGGGATCAATAGAGTATCTATCTATCTATCTTTCTTCTCCTCCTCCTCTCCTTGTTGTATCTTTTTCTTATCCCTGTTTGTTTATCTCACTCCATCATATTGCTCTTTTCCTGGCCTGGCTGATGGCGTTTGGGAGGGTTCAAATCTCCTTCTAATATCCTTCTGCAATCTCTTTCGATTGATATTTCCATTTCCAAGGCACCGTTTCTCTGCCAGTTTTTTTTTTCATTTAGAGTTTTTCTTTTATTCCAGGAAAACTATTTCAGTTTCTGAGAGTCTCCACTCTGAGGAATGTTTGTTGAGAGTTTTGCAAAGAGATTGAGTTCACAGCGTGTCTGGAAATGTTTCATCAGTCATTAAAAAAGAACATGGAGTTTTGTGTAGCCGCGTTTCCATTAGGCAGGACTTAAGACACCATTTACGCCTAAGACTGCTTCTGACTGATTCAAAGGCACAAGTCAAATAGTTTGTTTACTTCCAAAAAAAAACCATCACTGTAGGGATATGGACTTTTCTTGAATCAGTTTTCAGTCGTGAAAGTTCTGTGCCTTCCTCGGGGCCTCTTGCATTTAGGATTGGATCTAGAACATGAATCCATTCCTGTGTGTCTAAGATCATCTCTTAACTAAAGAACGAATCGACCAAAATTAAATCTGTTTCAGAAATGATCCATGTGTGGTCTGTGTTCAGTCAAATGAATGTTTTTTGAAGTTAAAGGAAAATTCTGGCGATTTTTCACATAGATCTCGAGTACTGTCCGTTTTCATTTTTTTACTTGAGCCTCGAGAAACAGGAGCTATGTGAAAAAATCACCAGAATTCTCCTTTCTGGGGGCAGCCGTGGCCTACTGGTTAGCACTTCAGACTTGTAACCGGAGGGATGCCGGTTCGAACCCCGACCAGTAGGAATGGCTGAAGTGCCCTTGAGCAAGGCACATAACCCTTCACTGCTCCCTGGCAGCTCACTGCGTCGGGATTAGTGTGTGCTTCACCTCACTGTGTGTTCACTGTGTGCTGAGTGTGTTTCACTAATGCACAGATTAGGATAAATGCAGAGACCAAATTTCCCTCACAGGATCAAAAGAGTATATATACTTATACTTTACTTTAAAAGTGTTTGTATGTTGACTTTTTAAGTGTATATGGCATCGTTGGAAGCCTTTGTCTAAATATGGCACTATGGGACACTATTGTGGAATTGTAGATCCGGAAAAAAAAGCATAATGTTTTTGTCTTACTGTTTTCTTATCTCGAACAAGCAGGTGGTTTTATATTGGTATTTGCATCGCCCCATGGATTTTGTCTTAGGGATTGTGTGTGTATGCATGTGCATGAATGTATGCTTGTGTGTGTGTGTGTGTGTGTGTGTGTGTGTATGCATGTGCATGAATGTATGCTTGTGTGTGTGTGTGTGTGTGTGTGTGTGTTTGTACTGTATGTGTGTACGTCTGTGTGAGAGAGAGAAAGAGAAGAGAGAGAGAGAGAGAGAGAGAAAATCTGTCTGTTGGTGTGTATTATCTGCAAATGTGTGTGCCTTTTGTGTGAGTGTGAGTTTGGGTGAGTATGCAGGCGCACGTATGTGCATCTCTTCATGTTTGTGTGAACGTTTTTTTGTGTATGTGTGTGTGTGCGTGTGTG
>NC_055971.1:30887598-30907598 GCF_018492685.1 Alosa sapidissima
TCATCTAACTGTTCTTTTGTTGTTTGATCTATGCCAGAGATCTACCAAAAAGACAGTAAAATGTTTGATGTGAAAATGGGATTGCACAGAGAGAGAGAGAGAGAGAGAGAGAGAGAGAGAGAGAGAGAGAAAACAGCTACCCTCTACAAAATCATGGAATCAGATCAGTGTGTGGCAAACCAACAAAAACATACTATACTACATTACAGGATACAAAGAACTTTTGAGATTGCAATGTTCAGCTCTAATTACAAATGTGTTGCTTATGCACAGGGCATTTGCATAGGCTACATTTCAGTGGACATTTAAACACATTTCCATGGAACATGTTTATTCCCGTGAATTCCCATGGATCATTTCTGAAACAACAGGGTGAATGAAAGCTGTCTCAGCCCCCTCTAGATATTTAATGGTTTATAGTTTGTCACTGTTAAAACATCTCCCTTACGAAAAAATCCTACATTGCAGGCCTACTGTATGTGTTAGAGAGTGTAACATCCTCGTCTGCTCCTCAGAACATGAGTACAAATGTTCAACAACGGGGGGAAAGCATTTAGCCCTTCTGGCTAAATTTAGTTATTTAGAGCTGAGTGTCATAAATCTCTCTCTCTCTCTCTCTCAAAACGAGCCCTGAAATGTGTCGTGCCAATTAACCTGACCAGATGCCTTGCAGTTGCCTAATGCTTGCTTAGCCTACTAGCAGGGCTCAAAATTGCACCAGACAAAATTGGTAAATATTGTTGGTAGATTTCAGACAGAAAATACGGGTTACATATTGAATGGTGGGTGAATTTCGCCACTTCATTTGTCAGTGAAGATATTAAAGATAGTGAATGGTAGATATTCACTTTTCAAAAAGTTCATTTTGACTCCTGCTTAGTGTTTACTAATGATAGCTTGCTAGCCAGCTAGCGATAGGATAGGTAAACAACACTAATAGCTGGCCTTTATGGAGTTGGTCGGACAGGATAAGCTTATATTTCAGTTTGCAAACATGAATTCTTACCCTTTGCCTTTCGTTTGAAAAAGCCAAACAGTTTAAATTGTTTTTCGCTGGCCATGTCACGTCTGCTTTCTCAACGTACTGCAACCTATGACGCTGAACCACCCAGTGAGTTGACAGCAGTAACGTTAGTTGAGAGCACAGATCCACTGATCTCAGACCAGACCGCCAAGCGACCCTCTGCCGCTCTCCACCCACCCCCAGCCCAGCCCCGCCCCGCCCGTTCTGCTTCTCCTTGTCAGAGTTTAGTGTTCGGTATTCCTTATTTTAACAGGCTACAAGGGATAGAATGCACAACAAAATAAAAAAGTTAAATAACATGTTTTTGGCTACCCGGGCTGAGCTCAACTTACCCCGGGCTGAAGCCCCGCTAAAATCGGCTGGCGACGCCCCTGCTCAAACCACACTCACACCTGATCCAAGTCAGATCTGTGGAGAAGCCGTTACCATAGTCAGCTACAAACGGGGATCTCATCTGCAGTTCTTTTTTTAATTCTCCTCTCTAAAACCAAAACCATGACTGTGACATCGCTGTCATGTTTGCCTGAGTGTGTTAAGTATTCTCCCCTCAGGCCTTTTGCTAGGATAAGCTGGTTTGAACATCTCTCCTCTGACATGGGATCAATTTTCCATGACGATGAAAATGCAGCATGACGTAGAATCTCCCCGTCACCGCCGCCTTCTTTTGCCTCATCCATGACACACCATAGCAGACGTGGGGTGGACGGGTCATTTTGCCGCCGTGTTTTGGAACGTGTCGTTTAGGGGATTAATAGTGTGTCTGAGAGCTATTTGCACTTCCATTAAAAGCCAATCACGGGTTTGTGGTGCGCGTCAGCACAGAGGAGTGGTGAGATGCTGCGCGTGCCAGCAGAGGGACTGTGTGCTTTATGGCCTGGAAAGGGATTCGCCAGCCAGATCCAACCCCAAACCCCACCTCCCTTCAACTCCATCCTCAGCACCACCTCTTGCCCCCCACCTCTATTCCCCCGTTACCTAAACCCTCACCTCTGTTACCTAAATTCTCACTTCTGCTTCCTAAACCCTCACCTCTGTTACCTAAATCCTTACTTCTGCTTCCTAAACCCTCACTTATGTTACCTAAACACTCACTTCTGTTACCTAAACCCTCACTTCTGTTACCCAAACCCTCACTTCTGTTACCCAAACCCTCACTTCTTTTACCCAAACCCTCACTTCTGTTACCCAAACACTCACTTCTGTTACCTAAACACTCACTTCTGTTACCTAAACCCTCACTTCTGTTACCTAAACACTCACTTCTGTTACCCAAACCCTCACTTCTGTTACCCTGTTACCCAAACCCTCACTTCTGTTACCCAAACACTCACTTCTGCTTCCTAAACCCTCACCTCTGTTACCTAAACACTCACTTCTGTTACCTAAATCCTCACTTCTGCTTCCTAAACCCTCACCTCTGTTACCTAAACCCTCACTTCTGTTACCTAAACCCTCACCTCTGTTACCTAAACCCTGACTTCTGTTACCTAAACCCTCACCTCTGTTACCTAAACACTCACTTCTGTTACCTAAACCCTCACTTCTGTTACCTAAACACTCACCTCTGTTACCTAAACACTCACTTCTGTTACCTAAACCCTCACCTCTGTTACCTAAACCCTCACCTCTGTTACCCAAACCCTCACCTCTGTTACCTGAACCCCCACTGCCGTACCCTCTGGGCCAAATCCAGCAAATATTCAATCTATCTATCCATGTCTATCTATCCATGTGTCCATCCATCTATCTAATCAATCCATCTATTCATCGATCTGTCTATCCATCCATCCATCCATCCATCCATCCATGCAGAGTTGGCCATTACCCCGTGTGTACAGTTTCTCCCTCTCCTGGCAGTGTGATGTTCATTACCACAGCCTGTGCAGGGCACTCAGTATTCCCGGCCTGTCCATCAGTCAGTGGGGAGACAGCTCCAAGCGCACTGAGGTCATTTGCCTGTGTCCAATGGAGGCTAATTAGATTGAACTCGAGGCCAGCCCAATGATTCAGAGGAAGATATAGAGCTCTCCCTCTCTTCAACTGACCAGAGCAGGGTCCTGTGTCTTGAGACCTGTCCGTCCTACTAGGAGTGAGTGTGTGTGTGTGTGTGTGTGTGTGTGTAAGAGAGAGAGTGAGATAGAGAATGAGCGTGAGTGTGTGTCTGTGTGTGTGTTTGTGTGTTTATTTAATGGTCCTTTTGGCGGATTTTGGTCATTAAAATGGTATAACCCATGAGTCAACAGAAGGTTGAGAATAGGATCAGAAGGATCAAATATGCATTATGGACTGCTGAGGACACTGCTGAGGAGACAGAGCAGTAACATGCTCATATTTACAGTTTTTCTCAGTCGCTTTGGTGCTTTTCTCACATCACTATTAACATTTGCACAGCAGTTAGTGCATTTCTCAAAACAATTAGTGCAAACTGCTAAACCTAGTTGATAACCTGCAAAAGCACGTCACTTGCTCAAAATGGATAGTCCATTCCTCAAAAGCAAGTATTTATGTCAATGAAAGTGCCAGTGTCATCAAAATGAGAAGTCTTGTCGCCATCGTTTATGAACAAGATAGTCAAATGGCTTTGTCATGTTTTCATTACGACAGTTTATGCTCTCAGTGTTTTCCCATGCTAAAAAAGGTCAGAACTCGGTGACACTACCTGAAAATGCTCAAGACAGCACTATACACTACTTGTACAGCCATTAGAAAACTACAGTAAAGTTAGAAATTGCTGTAGTTAGGGGAGTGAGTACAAGACACTGAATACGTACTTTTCACAGTTTTACTGTATAGGCTCTTTGCAATTCTACAGCATTGTGACAGAATTTGATAACTAGTTCACCAATTTTGTATGTAATGACTCAAGCAATGAAATGAAGACTATTAGTTTTATTGGGAACGACTATTCAGCATCCATAAGTATAGTTCATTTTGACTGACATGACAAAGCAACTGATACATGTTCAAAAGCATTTGCAATTGGTTCAGAGGAAGGAGAAATTGCTACTATGATGTGCACAAATGACTAAATGTTGTGGAGGTTGAACTAATAGTTATGAGAATTTTCATTCTGATCTGAGAAAAGCACCAAAGCGACTGAGAAAAACTGTAATCAATAAGGCTCTGTGATTTTAGAGTAAATGAGGGGGCAATGTTGGTTGCTTGACTCCCCCCCCCTCTCTCTTTCTCTCTCCCCTTCTCTCTCTCTCCCCCCCCTCTCTCTTTCTCTCTCCCCTTCTCTCTCTCTCCCCCCCCCTCTCTTTCTCTCTCCCCTTCTCTCTCTCCCTCTCTCTCTCCCTCCCCCCCTCTCTCTTTCTCTCTCCCCTTCTCTCTCTCCCTCTCTCTCTCTCTCCCCCTCTCTCTCTTTCTCTCTCCCCTTCTCTCTCTCCCTCTCTCTCTCTCTCCCTCTCTCTCTTTCTCACACACACACACAGATTGGCTTTACTTGACTTCTGGAGAGTCAGTGTGGTTGTCCTGTTTCCTCACTGGTGTCAGGATGGCCGTCATGCTAATTGGTCTGTGTTTGTGGAACGTTAGACTAAATCTTTTGAATGTTTGATTCTGTGTGGAACAGTAGTCTTCAAAAGCTCTGTGTACAGTACCCCAGCATCACATCACTGCCAACCACACACACACACGCTCACACAGACACACACCCCACGCCATCACTAAAAATGATATACGAGCTGAACTTATCTGGTTGTCCTCTATTAGAGTCCGATCTCTTCACTCAGCGGCCATGTTTCTCGGCACCTTTGCATCTGGCGTGCGAGATTGATCACCATGCCCGTGCTCCGCCTCCGCCCTCCGTGTCCCAGCATGCAGTTCAGCAGCGGTTAACACGGCGCTCCTTCAATTAGGGCTAATCCCTTCTGTTTGCTGCCATTACACTCTGGGGCTAACCACGCTTGTGTGCCTCATCTGGGGTTCAGGTAAAGGTTTGATGTGTGTGTGTGTGTGTGTGTGTGTGTGTGTATGTGAGTGTGTGTGTGTGTGTGTGTGTGTGTGTGTGTGTGTATGTGTGTGTGTATGAGTGTGTGCGTGTGTATGTGTTTACAAAGTATACATGCGCGCGCGTGTGTGTGTGTGTGTGTGTCCCAGGGGATGTGGTTAATCTCTCCCGCTTGCCCTTGGAAATTAGCTCGCAAAAGTCCTCCATCCGTTCTGCAGCAGTCAGCGAACACTTCCTCTGAGGGTGGGGGGGTGGTAGAAGCTTCCTCTGAGGGTGTGGTGGGGTAGTAGATGCTTCCTCTGAGGGTGTAGGGGGCAAAGGCTCCCTAATGCAGTTCAAGATGCCACACCAGACGCCGCAGTGAAAAATGGTGGGAAATAGCAATGAGGATTCTGGGAAAAGGGCGAACTGTGAATAATTGAACATTTAAAGGTGTGATGATTGTTACCGAACGTTCTGTAGGCCAAAATCAAAACACTGGTGAATGTTCTAGACTACCAGATGTGAGCCTCTTCTGGGTTGCCAGATGTAATGAAGACTTAGCTAACGTTAGTTGACCTGCAGCTGCTTTAACGTTTCTCCAACCATGACCCAGCTACACATTACGGAAACAGTGAAAACAAAAAATACCTCTCTAACCAACGTAACATATTTAGCTGAAGTTAGCGATGCAGATGAAGTTTAGCCTAGGCTACCTATTGTGGAGAAATATGGCCAGCTCAGCGTCAGACTTGATATTCTTCGTTTGACGAAGACGTCACCATCTCAGGAAGCTCCTCCGATGTCCACTTAATTTATTTCTTGTTTTAATTTTAGAGATTTGCCTGCCTCTCGTAGGCGTTCATGACTACAATTGACAGCAAGTTGACAGTTGGCCTTTGCTAATTTGGCAACACAAATAGAAGGACACGCCAGCCCATTATTAATACGCTATTCTAGAATTAATCGTTCAAAACATAAACGAAAATTCCAAGAGATTCCGCCCCGCAACTCATTTTTTTTCATGGGTTTTACGGGGTTCTATGGGTTAGAGTAATGTTGTCAAATAAGCCATTACTTCAATTTATCGTGTTTCCTTACTCTCTGACAACATATGGTGATCATTTTTGGAATGGTTACAGGTTATTTTCCATTATTTCCTACATACTGGTCCTTTCAGTGTTGTGCACAGGATCACTCTCTGTGTAATGTCAGTGTAGCCTGGAAACCAGACTCTCTGACTTCGCAGAGAGTCTGGCCTAGATCCATAGGCGTTCGTTTATTTCCGGGTGGGAGGGCACAGTTTGAGGTTTTGTAGTTCCTTTGAACCGCTTTGAACCAATCACTAACAACCGGCGTTTCGTCATACAGAGAAGTTTCTCTGCAGCACGCCCATAACAAGCACGGGTGCATCTTATCAGCAAACAATCACACGTTTCATCTGCGTAACTCTCGCCAAAATGCATCATATAGTGTTTTGTGAATGTACCCAAGTCAAACTTTCATATAAATGCATAAGTACGTCCAAAGCGGTGCTTTTATGTCGTTTTCGGGTGAAATGACCTTTTGAATGGGATTCCTTTCTTCTTTTTCCTACTTCTTTTTTGATACAATCGCGTCAAAATCGCTATTTTTCAAATACTAAGAAGGCTCGACACAACATGAAACTTTGATCGAAGTATCATCAGTGTCTCTACACATGAACTCGAGCATTGAGAACATTGTTGGTGTACACAGAGTTTACTAAAAGAGAGGTTTTGAACAACTCACTTGTTTTTTCTGCTCGCTGCCATCTTGCAAGGAGTGAGTTGTCCAAAATCGTTCTTTTTAGTAAACTATGTGTACACGAACAATGTTCTTAATGCTCGAGTTCATATGTAGAGACACTGATGATGACCCGACCATGTAGCCTACTAAACTACAGTTTGACTCGGGTACATTCGTAGCCTATTTCAAGTGACAAAATCTATGACTAAAGTTTAGCTGATGATATAACATCCTATCCACTGTGACCACTGTGACACTCCTGTTAATAGGCTAAACTATTATTTACATTTGCTCAAAGATTTCATAAGTATAAGTCCTTTTCGCTCCCTACGTTGATGTATTCCAAGCGATCTGCTTCAGGGGCGGGGACGTAGTAATTGAAACACCATGCCTGAGTACATAATCACTCTCAGGGACGCCCTCTGTTCGCTGGTTGGTCGGCTGCCCAACTGAAAATGAGCGTGAATCAACCTATTCCAGACGGAGTACTGTAGGGAGAAGAAATCGACCAGAAGTACGTAGGCAGGCCAAGGCCAGGCCGATGTCAGTGGCCTTCGGGTTAAAAGAGACGGGACGAACTCAGTCCAGTGCGACAGTACCGCCAACTCACGTGGGGTGCACTCCGCAGGAGCTCACTCAACGGGCGCCACGCTGCTAGCAATCCAGTGCGGGCGTGCTAGCAACCACGTGGCCGTCCCCGCTCGTCACCAGCTCCCTCTCAGCAGCCGCCCTCAGGCTGCACTTTCCGCGGCGTGTCACCGCGGCACTCCTCCTCTCCTGGAGGGGCCCTAGGTGGCCTTTTCAACCGTCGACACTGTACCAAGCACCGGGGTTTGAGGGGGGTCAGATGAAGTTGCACCAACGCCACTCCGGTCCGTCGATTCACCGACCAGGACAGACAGGCACCGACTCCGCAGCAACCGGACCGCGCTGAGCTCTCCCGCTGCAGCTACCGTCTTCGGCGTCCCTCCTCGTGTTGCCTCCTCGCAGAGCCGTCCTGCTCTGCTCCCAGCCCGTTCCACTCCCTCGCGGCCTCAGCGAAGGCACGACCCCCGAGATGGCCATGCTAACGAACTCCACACAACAAACTTTTTTTTTAAAGGCGCCGGCCAACAGGCCAACTAGAACGGGCGCCCACACAGCACGGTGCCTCTCACACGCACCCAAAAGTTTTAAAGTTCAGAGTTCAGAGAGCCTTTCCATCGAAGCTGCCCCACCGTCGTGAGTTCGCTGCCTCCAGCGGCTCCGCCAACCGTCCGTCGTCCAGGAACCTCTTCCTCGCCGCTCTCCCTCGGCTCTGCTCACGCGTTGCGGCTCGCAGCGGAGTCAGCGCCCAGGCCAGCGTCGTCTTCTCCGCGACCGCTTCTTCAGGCCCCTCTTCCGGCAAGATCTCCTCCCATGGCAGCAGGCAGGTCCAGGCGACAGCTCCTCTCCTCTGGCGGAAGGAACAATAGAAGCCCCCGAGCTTTTTAGCAGCCCTTACAAGGACTCTCTCTGGATTCTCTTGCATGGACCTCCACCCAGTGGTATGGTCTTCCATTCCCAGCTCCTCTCGCTGGGCGGAGGCCATGTTCGAAAGTCGCTTCAGACACCAATATAACGATTTGATAGCGACACACACAGTTGTCCAATCAAAAGGTTTATTAGCTGAGAACGAGAGCAGAGACACAGACACAGAACACAATACACAAGGGGCAGGTCAAGTACACACACACACTACACATACAGGGGAGGACGCAGCCCCCCACACAAAAAGGATCACACACGAGGGAGAACTAAGAGGGACACATGTTACAATAAAGACGCTAACTTTACACTTATAACTAAGGAGAAATAACAACATAAACCCCAATTGTTCGCTCCCGCATCACAGCATGCCCTGCGTGGGAGAACGCTCACAATGTCTTGTGCGCCGACGTTACAATATATAGTATATGATCATATGCATACAGCACTCTCAGGAGTCTTGTAATGTAGATTTAAATGTCGCTGTTTCCTTTGGTAGGCCTCGTCAGCACAATGCAGCAAGAGACATCACATTTTCCCATCACACCATATTCCATGTGCAAGGACCTAGAAGGTGATATGTTGAGCCTCTACCTTGAATGAAAATGTAAACAAATTGGACCAGTAGTTTTTTTTAGTTCTGTGAACACACACACACACACACACACACACACACACACATAGAGACCCAATTACACACACACACACACAGACCCAACTACAGTACCTTCGACCCCCTAGGATAAAGGATCAAAAAGTAATGTGTTAAAAATAGCACTGTTCGACAAATGGGAATGTCTATACCACAGCATGAACAAATCCACACATGCCATGGATTTCTTTTTTCTTTCATTCATTCTTTTGTTCTTTCATTTCATTTTTTCCACATGGACGATTCCATCAATCACTGTCAGCTTTGTTATAACAGAAGCAGACTTTGTGTGAACAAAGTCAAGGGCTGATATTTCAAAATCTCACTTTGTTATTGTGGCATTTTGGTGAGCTCAGAATCTTTAATGAACTTTTTCAAAACAGATTTTAAAAAACTGACAGTTTATGTAATATGCATACACTGGCAGATTAGAATAGGCCAAAATATCAGAATCAGTCAATCCAGATGAGTTCGCTGTGGTGAAAATGTCTTACAGTAATTCAGGAAGTTGGTGTATGTACATATTTTATCTATCTTTTATTTGCTTTCTTATTTGATTTCTTTGGTGTTATTACAAATAGATACTTAGAAATAGAAATAGATACTTAGATAAAAGAAATATATGGGCAGTCATGGCCTACTGGTTATGGCTTCGGGCTTGTTATTGGAGGGTTGCTGGTTCGATCCCCAAGCAGTAGACACGGCTGAAGTGCCCTTGAGCAAGGCACCTAACCCCTCACTGCTCCCCGAGCGCCGCTGTAGCAAGGTAGCTCACTGCGTCCATGGGCGGATTATGAACTTTCAGGCCCCTGGGCCCAGATGTATTAAGGGCCCCCCACTCATTTTCGTATATGTGGGAGGGGGGGTTTGGGGGTCCTCCCCCAGAATTTTTTTGATGTGATTTCCTGTATTCTGGTGCATTTTGGGGATGGCCAATACTAAATTCAATCAGATTCATAGCCTACATCCTGATTTGTTGATATTGAGGCAATGATTCCATGCAAAGGCTTGGGCTTCAGGGCCCCCTGACCCCTTGGGCCCGGTAGGCCCGTGCAGTAATGCATCCCTGACTGCGTCGAGTTATTGTGTGCTTCTCTTAACTGTGTGTTCACTAATTCACGGATGGGATAAATGCAGAGATGAAATTCCATGTATACGTGGCTGAGAAACCTGATACATTTTACATACATGCTGAATGGACAAAAGGTGACTGGATTTCTACACTATACGTTCACATTTGATTCATTTATGTCAATACTAAAGCAAAGAATTCAAAATGAAGAGAAATCCCCTACCATAGCAGCAGTCAGGGGCGCAGCTACCCATTTTTGAGGGGTATGCAACAACAATATTGGCGCCCCCCCCCCCCCCCCCCCAAAAAAAAAAACACAAACAACTAAAGCAAAACAAAAGGCCAATAATTTACACTATTACTGTGCATTAGTGTCTATTGAATATGTTTTTAAAGAAATGCTGCCAATTTGATGTTTAACTTGATGATATACTTGATAAGTATTGATAAATGGTGCATTGCCACTTTAAGAGAGTCTAAACGGTTCTCATAACGTCCTTTTGCCAGCTATTGCTCACAATGGATAAGGCTGATATGCACTCTAGCCTTGTTTGTTTGCACCACATTGACAACACAATATTAAGTTATTACAAGGAGCCTTCATTGTTAGGATATGGAAACATGTTAGTTAATGAGTTGCTGCTAGCATTTCTGTTTGCAGTTGGCCATTAAAAGTGCAGTATGAGCATGGTAGCCACCTAGCTATCTGAATGGAATAGGCTATGTTTCAATCGGCATTATGCTTAACAAACGCTAGTTAGTCTGTTAACATTCATATTTGCAAGCCTCCAAGTACAGACGTCATCACTTTAAATCCTACCTGTTGCCTTTCACCGTCCACTTATTTAACTGCTGTTGCATTCCTTGACATGCCATCTCCTTTTCCCTCTTTCTTTTTCTATTTTTAGTCATCAACAGCTTTTTTTTGCTGTATCCATCTTTTTCCATAGACGGCAACTCACTACTCGTAGGCCTATCTGCTCGCCCAGCGCCCACAGCGCCCCCACTCCCTCTTCTATGTCAAAATTCTATGATGGAATATGAGATAGGGCGCCTACTCTAGCCTGTTAGTCCTCTAAAATGTTATAGAACATTGAGAAAATGCTGAAATGATTCAGAAATGGACAGCAGTAGCTACATATAGAAAATACCAAATATATTATTTTATTTTTTTTTACCATCGCTTTGGCGCCCCCACGGAGCTGCGCCCCTATGCGCCGCATATAGCGCATACCCACTTTTTGCGCCACTGGCAGCAGTGACAGTGGGAAGAAGCCCTGGCATTACCTCCAGCTTTGAATTCCGTGCACAGTTCACACACATTTGGAAGCCAGCACAAAAAAAGTTCTAATTGCCCCCCTCACATCTCCATTTATCTCCTGGTATGCTCAAGTGCAAATTACATCTGAGCTCAACAACTGCTGGGATAGCCAATACCCAAATGAAGACAAATCACGCATGCATGTTTCAGCAAAACAAAACTGCACCAGAAAATTGGGTATCCAACTTGGCTACAGGATTTTTTTTTTTCTTCTTGTTGTTTTTCTCTTTTTTCTTCTTTTATTTCATTTGTTTCAATCTGATGAGTTGTTTAGGGATTGCATCAGGGAAACACATTTTGCACTTAATGAAGCAGAGAGCGAGTCAGCGCCAGAAGTGCTGATGTAGACGCTAATTTTGCGGGCACTTTTTCAGACAAGGCCCGCGGTTAGCACCCCAGACAGCAGAGTCAGCAAACAGACCTGTCTGGCTAAGTTCTGGCTCGTGTCTGCCATTGATCTATGATAAAAAACAAAATTGTCTTTTGACTAGGGCTGTCAATCGATTAAAAAAATGTATCTAATTAATTACATACTCTGTGATTAATTAATCTAAATTAATCGCATATATAATTTTTGCTGTGAAAGTATTTTAAATATTTAAATTCAAATGAATCATTGAATAATCAGCATTAGTGACTTTAAAGTTCAAAAACTCTTTTATTATTATTTTCACTGTTCAAATAATTGCCATAATAATCTATGATATGCTGAGGAAATAGTAATAATAATTCAAAAGTACTTTGGGAAGTTTTTTCACATACAAGGCATTTCAGGCCACAGATATAACCTAGGGGACACAATGAAAATAAATCAACACTCCCCTCAATGTCAACACTTATTTCTTTGCATTGATGCGACTATAGAGTTGATGAAGTCCAGTGATATGCAAATTCCTTGCTGCAGACATTGCAGAGGACTTTATTTTCAACACTTTATTTTTTATGAACACCATCAGGCCATTTTTAAAAAAGTAAATGTTCCAATCAGTGATCCAGGCAGCATGTTTTCTTCTCTCTCCTTCATTTTACAGTCTAATTTTTACTGTTTACTGACTAGAACGGCTCGGGGTCAAAGTCATACGGAATCGATTAATCTGCACTAATTTTTTTAATCAGTTATTTTTTCTCAAATGAATTAATCGAAATTAATCAGTTATTTTGACAACCCTACTTTTGACCTCTGAAAAGGCTGTCATCTCCCTTATTGACAATACGATTGAGTTTACATATATATATTATTGTGACATGTTAGTGCAACAACAATTACTACTTGCATAGAAAAAAATGGTGTGTGTGTGGGGGGGGGGGCACAACTGGTTTCAGCGCTCATACCACATTTCCCATCTCTCTCTCCCACTCACTTCCTGTCTGCATCTTCACTGTCCTGTCATAATAATGACAAAAAAGCCTGAAATATGTGAGTTCAAGTGATGTTAAAAGAATTATCCGGAGTAAAATGCACTTTAGATCATTTTACGGATGATTGGGAGTACATACATTGAGTTGACATCAAAATCATGTCATTCGGATGTGTTTTGAGAAAGTAAAAAAAGAACAAACAAACATATATAGTCCAGTCCATACAACTTCATTTCAATTTCAAAAGAAATACTGGACTATGTTTTTTTTTTTTTTTTTTAAAACAGCGACGAAATTGTGAATTTCCAGAGCGTGTTACTCCACACTTGGCAATCGACTCCTACGGACTTTCCCCTAAAGGTGGCAGCAAAGATGGCAAGATTTCCGGAAAGGTACTGGCTTGATGAAATTCATTCTGGACTCTCTATCCGACCACATAAAGACCTCGGGATACTTCGGTTTGGCTTTAGGGACCCTCTACTCACTACCACGTAAGTGTAATGTTGTTTGGAACTGTAGAAGAGGTATAAAAATAGCGTTTTGTAGCGGTGAAATAATATGCCCTTCTCACTTCCACGCTAACGAGTTTTGATTAAAAACGGTAAAATCGAACTTTCTCAAAACACATCGGAATGACATGATTTTGATGTCAACTCAACGTATGTACTCCCAATCATCCGTAAATTGATCTAAAGTGCATTTTACTCCGGATAATTCCTTTAAGTCAAGGGAAGAAGGGGGGATAGTTAGCATAGAGAAGAAGGTTGATGTAAGTGCTAGATTAAGCATGTCCAGTTGTTAGTGGTGCTAGGAGGGATAGTTAGCAGTGTTGCGCGGGTTTGGTCACAAGCGGCCCGCGGTCGCCCGATATTTTAATCAACCCGACCGCAACTCGGACCGCGAATATTAATTCCATACACTGGATCAAACAGGGCTTTCTTGTCTGCCTCCTTCAGTCACTGTAGCCAGAACAGCACTGGTCAAAGGTCACTACGAAATGTGATTAATCAGCGTTCATTTTTTTAACACGTTATTTTTTCTGTAATGAATTAATAGAAATTAACACATTATTTTGACAGCCCTACTAAAAACATACCTGTATAAAAGAGCCTTTAGTTAACTCATCTTATCTTGCAGACTACATTTCATTCTACATTGGACTGCTGCCATTAGAGCTGCAGCCAGCCAGAAGCAGATGGTCTCCCCCTATTAAGTCAGGTTCTGCTCAAGGTTTCTTCCTGAAATATGGGAGTTTTTCCTTGCCACAGTTGCCGTATGGCGTGCTTGTAGGGGGTTAAGGGTTAAGGCTGCCAGTGTTCCGGTCGTTGTGTTCTTTAAACGTTTGAATATAAAGTCATGTAATCACAACATATACTAAGACCATTCTAAGGCAACGGGGCCTAAGCATTAGCAAAGCCTAGTATTTCTGATATGTTGCTGATTGGATCATGAACGGCCACAACAGCGAAGATGAATGACTGACTGCTCTATTACTGTGTTACATACTCCAAATGTAAAGTACTTTGAGCTGCATTCTGTGTATGAAAGGAGCTTATTATTATTATTATTATTATTATTATTATTATTAAGATAGCGATTTTTGGATTATGCGCCAGACCCAACCCTGCCACACCCCTGGGCGCAAGGTTTAATAAAATTGGAGCGCATGGCAAAAAAATCCCCATTTTATTGAGTGTAAGATAAGAATAAGCCTTGCGTCACGCTTTGTGTCACCTTGTGCTGAGTGCACGATAGGGCCCAATGAGAACTTAGACTTAGGGGCCATTTATTCGAGAACGATTGCGAAGGAACGTAGCCTTAGAGAGCACTTGAATTTGAACACAAGACAGCCAGAGCTGGACCAAATGTCAGCTAGGGCTGACACTTTTTTCCAGTCATGAAAATGCGGAGGCAAAGTAATCATATCTTTCTATATAAAAAAACCCCTCCTCTCATTCCAGAATCACTTCAAGCTGTCTATTATGCCCTCGGAATATTGCTTTCGCTAAATGGAGAGGGTTAAGGGATTGAATTCTTGAAGCAGAATATGATTTGCTTCTTAATAGGGAAGTAGATATGAGAGGCGAAATGGAAGGAGAGGGGAGAGAGGGAAGGGGGAGGAGAGAGAAAGACAGATAGATAGCATGAAGGAAGGAAAGAGGGGGAGAGAAGGAGGAGAAACAGGAGAAGAGAGGTACAGGAAAGTGGCCAAAACATCCGTCGATTTTCCATTAGTACGGAAAACAGGTGTCGGTGTCGGTTTTAAATTCCAGTCAGGCACAGAACCGGAGTGCAATGTATTGGACGGTACACCCTCGAATAGCAAAGCAACTAAGGCCCTGTGGAGCCGAACTGTAGTATGATCACAATAATCATCATCAATTATAGGTGCTATGTGGAGTTTTTTAGTTAAGATGTAAAGTCAAAACCTATGCACTGTGTTGTCCAGATATCTGCTGAAGTTAGCATACAAAACCAACTAGCGACAGCCCAACTCTCTTGTAATGCCGCGTTGTATAGCATGTGGCCCAACTCTCTTGTAATGCCGCGTTGTATAGCATGTGGCCCAACTCTCTTGTAATGCCACGTTGTATAGCATGTGCCAGCTATATTGAATACAATGCAAGTCAATGAAAGAGTGCTGTGTGGTGTCATGACAACTTGGAGTTTATAATCTTTTAATGTAACACATATGGCCGTGCACACATTAAAGATTCAAATCAATAGATTGGTGATCATTATTCGGATGAAGTTAAAGTTTGTGGTGTGTAGTTTTGTTTACCACACATACAGTACAGTTACATTGATACAACTTACACTGAAATGTTTAGGGGTTTATGGACTATCCTGAACAGGGAAGTAACACAATGAATATAATAAACAAAAAAGGAAATGACTGAAATGTCAAAGGGGCAGATGTATGGTAAATAACCAATGGACTTAGATAGATAGATCTGAAGAAATAGATAGATGCTTATAGGCCTGTGGTCGCAGTTGAGACTATAATCCTGCACTATTGGTCTTTAATAAACCAAACACGCTTGCTGGAAAGGCCCCCGCGCTCTTGCTTTCTGAGAGACTCTGGCCGTCACCGTGTGGCATCTTTATGACCCCAGCAGCCAGAGTTTATGAGCTGGACTTGTCTGCCGAGTCAGCCAATTCTGGCTGGTTCTACCAATGTTGTGCCCGTTTTATTAACACCCTCGGGGGAGAGAGCCTCCCTCTCCTTCTCCCTCCCTCTCTCCCTCTCTCTCTCCTTCTCTCTCTCCCTCTCCTTCTCCCTCTCTCTCCCTCCCTCTCTCCCTCTCTCTCTCCCTCCCTCTCTCCTTCCCTCCCTCTCTCTCTCTCTCCCTCTCTCCCTCTCTCTCTCCCTCTCCTGGCTCAGACTGTGGGAGGGAGCGGCCAGGCTTGGCAGGCGGGCAAGCAGGAGCCAACAGAGGAGCAGGGGGAATAAATAAACAAATAAATGAATTCATAAACAAACAAGTGCACATAAAAATAGCTTGAGGTGTCCACAGAGCTACTCCCACCTATGGTGAAACTGAGCTTGCCTGTTGTCTGTTGCAGCTGAAATGGAGAACAATTCTTGTGGGCTGTAAAGGTTTTTAGGAAGAGGCCATGTGAGTCCAGATTCTCTCAAACTCATGAATCCCTGTTGTTCAGCTACTGATTTGAAGTCCCTCTAGCTCACCTGCTAGACTTAAGGTGTTGCAGTATTCAGTAGTGCAGATTTTTACCCAGAAAGCACAGCTATGTACAATATAACTGCGCAGTAAATTGCCTTGGGTAAAAGCATGTGCTAAGCGTATATGAAACTGATGCAGAAAGGTGTCTTTTTGTCCGTCAGCATCTCTCCGTAGTCTAGCTGTACTGTGCGCTCCTGCTGAGTGGGCTCTGTGTTCTACAGCAGAGCTGTCACGGAGATGAAACAGGGGCCGGGATGACTGACAGAGCCACCTCTCATCACCTCTCCAGCCTCCACCTCAGCAGTTCCACACACACACAGAGCAGAGTAGGGCTCCAGGTGTCAGCACTGTCACTCTCTCTCCATGCGTATGCCACATCTGGGCCACATCAGGGCCACAGATCGGTGCCAGACTCGACCTCCTCTACATTACTGCTCAGCTTCGTTAAAAAAAAGACACCAGTCCATCAACATCTGCCCCTCCTAACTGTGACTGCCCCCTACACTGTCCATCAACATCTGCCCCTCCTAACTGTGTCTGCCCCCTACACTGTCCATCAACATCTGCCCCTCCTAACTGTGTCTGCCCCTTACGCTGTCCATCCCCGGCAGGCCTTACTTAGAGCCCAATCAGAGAGGAGCTGCCTGGGGCCATGACAGGTGCATCATTTCCGAAAGTCTCCATCAAACACAAACCCAGGTTTCAGGGTCTCTCGTGTGCAGTGCCTCCTTTCCACCTGAACACTCTAACGAAATCCGACGTCTCGACAAAGTGGCCCCGGCAGCGTCAAACTCTCACTAATCTCCTCGGAACAGAGAGAGCCAAATAGCAGAGGTGGCTTTAAATTCAGCAAACATTGGCGAACGTTCAGGGGGAATGTGTTTTTACATTTGAGTCATTTTTGTGTAAAGATTCCATTTTAACGGAACCCCCCTTTGTCCAGCGCCACTGTAGGCTCACAGAGAACTACCACCACAAACTGTTTGCGAGTGTTCGCAAGCGTTCGCAGAGAACTCAAAGCAAGCAGATACTGTTTGCAAATGTTCACGAACATTCGCCACTGTTTGCTGAATTTGAACACCTTCAGGTGTGGCTCTTCTCTACACTACAGGATCCAGGCCAAGTGCATCGTTATGGCAACCGCTTCCTCATCCTCCTCTTCCCAGTGCTCCTATCTTCTCCTCCGTCCCCAAGAACTCCATCTAGCGCGGTCAGAGCTGGACACAGCAGCCCCAGACACTCTCACACACCCTCTCACACTCTTGCTGCTCTCAATGCTGTTACTTCCCCCTCCGAACCAGAGCGCTCCCTCTAGCACAGTCACAGGAACAGATAGGGTCGTCAACTTCCTCAAAACACTGTTATATTATTCAAATGATTATATTTAATGAATTATTAAAATATAAATTTCTTAAGAAATACTACTGATTTGATGCTGTTTAACTCATTTATAAATGGTGCACTGTCACTTTAAGAGCATTGTCTACACGGTATTCATAATATTATCATAATAATAAACAACCTTCATTCCTTTGGAAATAGAAGCATGTAGCATGCTAGCTAGATATTTTCTGTTTGCATGATAAATAATAAAATAATAAAAGTGAATTAGCCACCTTGTAGCCACCTGGTAGCCACCTTGCTAACTGAGTGGAGTACTGTATGTTTCAATTGGCATATCATGTGCTTCATGTAAATGCTTAGTTTAACTATTTCATTATTTAAGACTTCAAGACTCACCAGTTCCATTACACAAAGGCAAAGACCGCTCTTCATATTCTCACAGTCTAAATCACAGTGCGTGCAGCCTATGCCAAAGTGCACTGGCTCTCACATTTTATACATGGTCAGTAGTGGGAACCAGATAACTCCGCAATCTCCTCTAGCCTTGTTTTTGTTGTCCTCATGATTTCCTTTGAAAAGTTTCAATTATCAACAATGACAAGCCAGCTGGCACCTGCCACTCTCTCTCTCTCTCTCTCCTCTCTCTCTCTCTCTCTCTCTCTCTCTCTCTTGTGCGCGCTCAGACGCGTTCCCAATTAAAATGAGTAGCATAATGTTCAAGTTAGATCTGCTGCATAGGCTAATGGAGACTGAGAGAGGACCCATAAAGTATCATCCTTAAGATGCTGTTGGTGCATTTTGTAAACATTCTCTAAGAGTGGAAAGCAATCCAAAAAAGGGTTATTCCATGGGTTATTTCATGGACTCTAAAGAAGACACAGACGTGTGGAAAAGTTAGTCTAGCCACCTCTGATCTTCAAGAGTGAAAAGCAGTTTGCAGTAAAGCTACTCTGGCTAAATCGTGGTGCCCCCTCTGTCCCTTGGTGCCCTACGCACAGTGTGTGATGCGCGTGGTGGTGCCCCCTCTGTCCCTTGGTGTCCTACGCACAGTGTGTGATGCGCGTGGTGGCACAGGACACTTTGTTCCAGGTACGCCTACTATTGGCCATTGACAACTTGACAAGGCTGTGATTGAAATTCGGGACAGGGGCTGTCCCTAACGGGACAAATCAAAACGACCCCAAAATACGGGATGTCCCGGACAATTCGGCACAGTTGGCAACCCTAGGTACAGACAGTGGCCCCAAACACTCTAGAACTCTCCAAATTGTTCTAGTGCAAATCTGGGGCAGCTCTGGCCCTGTTGTGTGTGAGAGACTCGGGGCCGGAACAGGGCCGATTCTGCACCAGACGTGGCCCCCTCTCTGGGGTGCTGTGCTGCGCTGCTGCGCTGCGCTGCTCTGTGCGGTGTGGTGCGGGTAGGTGCGGGGTGGTGTGGTGCGGGGGTGGTGCGGTGTGGTGCGGGGTGGTGTGGTGCGGGGTGGTGCGGGGTGGTGCGGTGTGGTGCGGGGGTGGTGTGGGGTGGTGCGGGGGTGGTGTGGTGCAGGGTGGTGCGGTGTGGTGCGGGGTGGTGCGGTGCGGGGTGGTGCGGGGTGGTGTGGTGCGGTGTGGTGCGGGGTGGTGCGGTGCGGGGTGGTGCGGGGGGTGGTGCGGGGGTGGTGTGGTGCGGGGTGGTGCGGGGTGGTGTGGGGTGGTGTGGTGCAGGGTGGTGCGGTGTGGTGCGGGGTGGTGCGGGGTGGTGTGGTGCGGGGTGGTGCGGGGTGGTGCGGGGTGGTGTGGTGCAGGGTGGTGCGGTGTGGTGCGGTGTGGTGCAGGGTGGTGCGGTGTGGTGCGGGGTGTTTGTCTGACAGAGTGCCGTGGCGGAGAGCAGGTAATGAGCGCAGAGAAAGCTTTTAGCGGTTTGGCCTCCGCCTCAGTGGCAGTACATCCCTCAGACACCACAGACTAACACACACACACACACACACACACACCTCACACACACACACCCTAGGGGGCCGCAGGAGGCATTAGCGGGATGGGGATGAGTGCAGGGGTGGGAGAGCACACACACACGCACACAGAACTACATACACACTCAATCAGACACACACATACAAACTCACAAACTTACACAGATTCTCGCTCTCTCTCTCTCTCTCTCTCTCACACACACACACACACCTAGACATAGACTTGCATACATACTTACAGACATACATACACTCACCTACTGTACATACACACTCAGAGATACACACACACACGCACACACCATCAAAACATCACTCATACACAAGGACACACACACACATACACACACAGTTGGTTTTGGACAGGGCTGCATTTTCACAGTGCA
>NC_055971.1:30908915-30911415 GCF_018492685.1 Alosa sapidissima
GATAAGATAAGAGGAAAAGAGAGAGATTCTCTTTCTCTCTCTCTGTCTCACTTGTTATTCCTGCCAGCTGTCCTTCTCTTTAGCAGCCCTGCAGGACCCTCGCTTGCCCGCCATGTTTATTTACACCAACAAGATTTATTTGCCTCCTCCGCCCTCTCCACCTCTCATCCTCCACACTCTTAAATTGGGCGAAAGAAACATGCATTAACCGCATGCAAAGCCAGGTCTGCGGGCGTTGTGATAGGAATGTAATTTTACCCCACAGTACTGAGTGAGCCAGGTGGTGGAGTGAGAGAGAGGGGAGAGAGGAGAGAGAGGGGAGAGAGAGGAGAGGGGGAGAGAGAGAGAGAGAGAGAGGGAGAGAGAGAGGGAGGGAGAGAGAGAGAGAGAGGGGGAGAGAGAGAGAGAGAGGAGAGAGAGGAGAGAGAGGGGGAGAGAGAGGAGGAGGAGAGAGAGGGGGAGAGAGAGAGAGAGGGAGAGAGAGAGGGAGGGAGAGAGAGAGAGGAGAGGGGGAGAGAGAGAGGGGGGAGAGAGAGAGAGAGAGGAATAAGAGAGAGCTGTTGATGGGCTGTCTAGTGCCGGAACTACTAATTCAATGTTATCGTTGCTGTTGCTCTGTAATTGAGTCGTCTTCTTCGTCTTCATATTATTCCTCTTCCCTGTCCACCCTTCTGCAAATGTGTTTTCAGTCGCTCAAATACCTGTATCACAACTACCTGCCATGAATTGCCGAGGTGAGGCTGTTAGCAGTGAACTGTCATGCTGATGATGTGTGTGTGTGTGTGCATGTGTGTGTGTGTGTGCATGTGTGTGCGTGTGTGTGTGTACATTATTCCACCCCTGACATCACATTTGTCAGTCTCTCCATGCATGGGCGGATTATGAACTTTCAGGCCCCTGGGCCCAGATGTATTAAGGGCCCCTCAATAATTGTCGCATATGTGGGAGGGGGGGTTGGGGGTCCTCCCCAGAATATTTTTTATTCGTTTGATTTGATTTCCTGTATTCCTGGTGCATTTTGGGGATGGCCAATACTAAATTCAATCAGATTCATAGCCTATATCCTGATTTGTTGATTATTGAGGCAATGATTCCATGCAATGGCTTGGGCTTCAGGGCCCCCTGACCCCTTGGGCCCCTGGGCCTGAGCCCGGTAGGCCCGGTGCAGTAATCCATCCCTGTCTCCATGCAAACCAACGCACTGGAGGCCCGGCTGCTGCATTGTCCCAGCTCGATGCGTTCCCCTCCACAGCTCTGTGGCTGAGCCGTGTGCCCTGATGTGATGTGGACAGTGCATTTAAGAAGCAAAATGAGATAAATCTCTCCTCATCTCCTCCATCTTGCCCGCCGCACGCATCCAATGAGCCTCGAGGGGGCCCACCTTTGTAATACGAGGAGGCAGGAAACGCAGCCTTGGGAGGCCACAGTGCTCTGATGGCCATTTCGACGCCTCGGAGGAGCGAGTTAGTGCACGGAATGTTTCCCTCGTCCTTCAAGGTCGGAAGATGCAGCAGCGAGCGGCAACAGGCAGCAGGGCCAGTTCATGAGCTGCCCAGAAGAGTGTGTTTCTTTCTCCGGGTTCTATAATGCGTGTGATCATATTACTACTCCATGGAGGAAGGTCTCTCTCAGGGATAAAGAGACTTCAGTATCAGAATAAGAGACAGACCTTCACCAAATATGAAGTGGCTGTTATTAACCCCTCACCCCCGTCTCCACACACACAGAGAAAACACACACACACACACACACACACACACACACAACACATACACACAGAGGGGTAGATTTACTAACACTAGCGCAGTGTGCGCTGCGTCTGTTTATGCAAGTTCAGTATTAGCGCACATTGTCCTTTCTCATTGTGCGCAGTATTTTATCAAACCAGCAGCTCATCTGGTAACCAACCTTCTCCGCCCTCCTACTGCAATTTATGAGCATCCACAACTGAACGGCATACTTCAATCAAAAGCACAGTTCAATGAAGTTCGCTGATGACAACATTCAAACGTTTAGCGATCATGAAACAATTAATACAATGCATGATAAGATGTCAACAAGCAGGGAGATAATGAAGAGCAGTTGTTCTACTCAACCTACTTGTGGTAGGCTATGGAAGATTGGTCAAATCTAGCAAGTTGGCAAGTGGATAATTTGAAAGTGAAAGTAAGACCTTCGAAAGCCCAACGAAAGTTACTGTAAGTTTGCTTTGGATAAAGTACAACGCAAAACTCTTGCTCTGAATAGCGATTCTGTTGTCTTTGAAAGTTCCTCTTATTGAAACATTTAACCGTAATTTGCACTAACACCTGCTTCTACCAGGCGGAAATATTTCACCGCAAAACAGACATGCGCTTTCATGGGCAGTTTTTCGTAAAAACAGGTGATACCTAATTAGGCATTTTACGCTTCTCCTCCCACCTTTTAACACGACACTCCCACTTTCCCCTGACCCTCCTCTGAATGCATAATGACACGGAAAACACAATTTGCCATTTTC
>NC_055971.1:30921415-30941415 GCF_018492685.1 Alosa sapidissima
GTATCTGTGTGTTTCGGTGTGCTTTTGTGTTTTTGTGCATACGTGTGTGTGTGTGTGTGTGTGTGTGTGTGTGTGTGTGTGTGTGTGTGTGTGCCCCCCAGCAGGAAAAGAGGATCTGTGGAGTCAGTGGTAGAGGCACCCCAGGATAGGCTGCTTCCATGACAACAGCCTGACAAATGGACTGTTTGGATGCAGCCATAAACCCTCCATCCCTCCATCTCTTTATCGCTCCATCCCTCCATCCCTCCATCCCTCCGCCATCTGACTCACCCTCCTCAGAGTGGCCTCTCTCTGCCCCCACACACGTTAACCATGGACCACGTCTGCCAGTGGTGGAGCTGATGGTGCTGGTGGAGTGATGTGAGGGGCAATTAATGGGGAAATGATACGTTGGTTAGTCTTTGTTCAACAGCCCAGCCCCCCCCCCCCTCAATTTGCTTAACCCAAGTCGTGCATAATCGTCGGTTTGACAAGCAGACTGAAAAATTCATGAGCTTAAAATGTCTGTAGGATTTCACCCCCCTTCCATCACACACACACACACACACACACAGACACACACACACACACACTCACACACACTCACACACACTCACACACACACTCACACACTCACACACATTCACACACACAATCCTCCACTTTTCGTGAGCACGAGTGGCTGATTCAATGCTCATTTCAGTCTCTGCATAATTGATAGCAGTGGGCAGAAAAGACATTTTTCACAGGAAGAACGCTCTCTCTCTCTCTCTCTCTCTCTCTCTCTCTCTCTCTCTCTCTCTCTCTCTCTCTCTCTCTCTCTCTCTCTCTCTCTCTCTCCTACAAAGACACACACTGGTCACTGAATACTCCTACTCACACACCAGATTCATACACTGTGGGGTCCAGTATAAGCTCCATCAGATGACTGGACTCTGTTAGGCTATCTCAGTCTGAAGAGGTGGGGGAGGGGGAGTGTCCTCACACTGCCTCCACACACACACACACAAGCATGCATGCTTACTGTACATACATATCAACAGTCACATAAATAATACACACACAAACACAAAATACATACTTACTTGTGTAGCTCCCATTAATAATAATAATAATAATAATAATAATAATACGCTTTATTTGTTCCTTTATTTGTCTTCCTATTTTCACTGCATTAATTGTAATGTATGTATCTATCTCTCATTTTTACTTAATTATCATGACAAGCTGATGGACTTCCACATTGCACACTTCCTCAGATCAACGCACACCTACACACACACACACACACACACACACACACACACACACACACACACACACACACACACACACACACACACACACACATACACACACACACACACACAACAGCTGCAAGCATTTTGGGTATCAGAGGTATCGCCTGCCTCTGTTCTGACACCAGTTTGCAACATTGCCCGGGTCCTGTTGCCGTCAACACTAGAGATCTGCCATCGCTGCCACATCCAAAGCAACACTCTCTCCTTTCATCACCTGTCCATCTGCACAACAGGGGCTCACCTCCATGGCATCTGACATGCGCGGAGCTGATTTCCATATCACTTCGTTCTGAAGGAAATCATTTGTTAAAGCCAGGGCAGTCAAAAAGTTACTTCTTCAACACAGTGTTCTTCCCATGGTCGCATACAGTAGGCTGGATATCTAATCATCTAATCAAGATAGAGAAAGCATCTTCTATTTCCTTTCTTGTTGTTATTTTCAGAAACAAAGAAACACCATTTACACATTCAGAATGTTTTTATAAAGAAAATTATATATACAGTATAAAAGAATTTTTGAATGCTGACTACCTTTGACCCTGTGTGGTAACTGACCCTCTGACTGCCCTGTGGCCAGATAGCAGAGGTCTGGTCTGCATGATGGAACATGTCTGAAGTTCCATCAGCCATGTGGAACCATAGTAACAGATGTTGTTTTCATGCCACTGATTATGATTTTTTTTTTCAACAATTGACTGTGTAAGGTGTTTTATGTGTGTGTGTGTATGTGTGTGTGTGTGTGTGTGTGTGTGTGTGTGTGTGTGTGTGTGTGTGTGTGTGTGTGTGTTTTGTTTGTGGCTGTGTGTGTGTCCAAACGAGACAGACGGCATTCTGCGGTCGGGACAGATGTTTTAGAATCTGTTATTATTCCCAAACAACCACTTTATGACGATGAGATTCCTCCTGACACCTGTCTCCATTCCGCATGTACTGGGCCCTTACAAACATAACAACAAGGAAGGACAAACCTACTGCACACACAACAACAAACCATCATATCTATAAATACTGAAACTGCACCTAGTAAAGGGTAATGGTGCAGGGATGTATTTAAAAGTGTAAAACTCACTTAAAGGTGTTAAGAGGCATGTTGCGAGTGTTACATTCAGAAAACATGTTAATCAAACCGTGTATGATGATATACGCTGCATATGGAAAGTATTCACAGCGCTTCACTTTTTCCACATTTTGTTATGCTTCAGACTCATCTTCAAATGGATTAAAAAAAAAAAATTCTCATCAATCAACACGCTATACACCAACACCCCACAAAAAAGCAAGTGATTGGAGTGTTTTGTAAATGTATGAAAATATAAAACACTGAAATATCCATTTACATAAGTATTCACATCTTTTGTGTGCCATTGAGCTCTGGTGCATCCTCTATCAATGGTCCTTGAGATGCTTCTACAACTTGATTGGAGTCCACCTGTACCTAAATTAATTCACTGGACATTATTAGGAGAGGCACACATCTCTTTATATAAGGTCTCACAGTTGATGGTGTATGTCAGAGTGGAAACCAAGCCACAAGGTCGAGAGAATTGTCTGTAGACCTGCGAGACAGGGCTGTGTGAAGACACAGATCTGGGGAAGGGTACAAGAAAATGTCTGCAGCATTGGAAGTGCCCAAGAGCACGGTAGCCTCCATCATTCTCAAATGGAAAAGTTTGGAATAACCAACAGTCTTCCTAGGTCTGGCCGCTCAGCCGAGTAATCCAGGACGAAGGACCTTGGTCAGGCAGGTAACCAAGGACCCAAAGGTCTATGAATGAGATCTAGAGTTCCTTTGAGAAGATAAGAGAATTATATATTATTGACAGAGCATGACCCTTTTCATTGGCTATAGAGCAACCCTTGGTGCTATATGGATGCCAAAAGTTGATGAAAAAACATGCTAATTTAAAGGGGACATATGGTACATATGATTACGTGTGTAATAACACATACAACATATTAATAACATGCTAATTTAAAGGGGAATATGATAACGAGTGTAATTTTTAGTTTGGAACCAAAACAACATTAAACCGGAGCAAGCTCTGTATAGTGGTTGATCAATGAAAAATACTGTCTCCACTGCTTATTTGATGTGTTTTAATGCAGAAAAACACCCTGGGGTCAATTTTCACTGGAGTTACACTTTAATTGGAATGGTTTTGAGTAAGACCAGAAAATGCATTTACAATGAAATAGCATGTAGCATAGCCTTTGGGGGCCATTTTGCTATGTCAGTGTAAATAACTGACTAGGCTCCAAATATCATTGCACGTCTATGCAAATATGGAGAGGGTCCCTGCAGACAAACCATATATTTATCTTTGTAAGTGTAAAGAAGGTTATAAAAAACAGACTGTTTGTGCAGTCAGTGCATTACGTTACTATTGTTCACGTCACCGCCATCTTGACAGCAGTTTGCATCACATTTGGTTATTGACTTGTAATGATGTTTTCTAAACAAAGTTCGGGATTGACTGACAGTCATCACTCACCCCACTTCTGTTTGTAGGGATTACAACCCTCTTCACTACCCTTCATGTCATGCTGAAGTTGCAAAGCCTCCCACCTCCTCCCCTGCTCCTCCATTTCAATATTAACCCTCAGCTCTAAATTACCCCTCATCCATAGGGGGTGTTGCGGTATTGGCATCCCAGGACTATGGCTAGCTACCAAGCCAAACTAGCTATTCTCCGCTAAGCAATCCAATGGGCAAACTAGTGAATAGACAGTTTTGGACATGTTAAATAACATGCTAGTTTGTAGCATTTAACTTTAACCCCAAGGCATCTGTGGAAGTGTTCCTTATTGTTGAGTTTACAAATACTGGACTAATTGTGGAAAGTAGGCCATGCAAACAATGTGGGATACAACAGGTTCTCCTGGACAGCTACCAACAATACTTAGCAGCTTTACCAAAGGATCTTTATATTTTGTAATACTGTGCTGTAAAACCTGTTCTTACATCGTGGGTTTTGGGCTATGTCACTAAATGGCACAACGAATAGCCTGGCCAGGTAGTTGGAGTCACATTTGTGTTGAACTGGCCAAAATTCAAATGGACTTCTAAAAGCCGATTCTTCACTACCGAAAAATGCAAATCTTCAACTGCAGCTGAGGGAGGGCCTGAGGCCCATACCCATCTGGTCCTGGGACGTAAGAGAAGGAAGTATTCTAAACTAGAAAAGTTTTCTGCCAAACTTCTCAAGCCACTGGCACTTCTCAATATATGAGCGTCAGTCACAAAATACCCAGTAGATTGCAGAGCTGTCATGTTCCGTCCTCTGCCAAGAGAGACCACGCTTTGATTTTTCTGCTGCACAGCTGTTTCCGTCTCCAGACTTGGGTGCCTGTCCACATCATAACAGAAGGAGTCCACTAAGATTTCATTATTTCTACGCATTGCTTAAAGTGAGATGTATATATATATATATATATAAAGGAACTTCACCATTATCCATGGCCTGACTCAAGTGAAAAGTCTTAGCATGCTTCGTAATTGACGGCACATTCAGGAAGACACAGAATACACACACACACACACACACACACACACACAAACACATGTATGACAATCATTTTTACAGCTTTGAGTGAGTGTAGATAGTGCAGTATTTCAATAAGGTGTGTGTGTGTGTGTGTGTGTGTCTGGTCTGTGCAGTGGATGGTGATTGGCTGGTCTGTATAGTGGAGGGTGATTGGCCAGTCTGATCTGTGCAGAAGAGGGTGATTGGCTGGTGGTGGGTTTGAGGATGGGTGTGTTCTGCCTGGAGAGTTGCTGCAGAGAGGCACCTCAGTACCCACATTTCTGTGAGTCTCAACATGCCCTGCACACACACACATACACACACAGATAGAGAGAGAGAGAGAAAGAGATAAGACACATAGATGCAGAGATGGCACCACAGAGATGGCTTATGTGAAGACCACTCCATACACACACACACACACACACACACACACACTCACCATCAGCCACCCACAGTCTCTCCTCGGTTTAGACATTGTCACACACTCTCCATGCAGACACACAGCCGTGACAAGCATGTCACAGACACGCACACACACACGCACACACACACACACACACAGACACACACACACACACACACACACACACAGACACACACACACACACACACACACACACACACACACAGACACACACAGACACACACACACACACACACACACACACACACACACACACACACACACACACACACTAGCCACCCTCGTACTCTCCACACAGATGCGAAGAGGAGTCTACAAGCACATATCAGCCGCCCACCATCTCTCCATGCTGACACTGTCTCACACACACACACACACACACACACATAGAGGCAACAAACCACCATCACACTCTCAACACAGAGGTAAAAGAGTCCACTCACACACACACACACACACACACACACACACACGATTCCTTTCCACAGGCTGCATGATTACAATACAACACCCACAGACAGTCCACCCACACCCTCACGAACCTAGCTGTCGGAAATGAGCCCAGATATACGCAAGCATTCATCACACACACACTCATCCACCCACACAACAATACAACTCTCACATTACACCATACCTGTCAACATTTAGCTTTCCAAAAACGGGAGATTTTTTTTCGGGGGGGGTTGTCAGTGTTTATACCGGATCTGTGTTTGTATATTTAATATGTTTCATACACGTGTTTCAAAACTGCATTTCGGTCGTTGCTTTTACCTTACCATTACCTTACGCATGCCAGTTATGTATCCACCAGCTGCCTGCCTGCAGCCTACTTCCAAAACTCCAAAGCTGCTTGCTGTCAGATTTGGTTCCGAGGACACAAGTTCAGTGTATCAACAACACTCAATAACAGTTTATGTGATGTGTTAATCAATTAAATTCCCAACAATTTCACAACAGCTAGTTCTGGAGTAGGCCATTCAACTAGCCCGCTTGCTTACGACGAGACTCAGGCTGCGCAGTCGGCACCCGCTTCCTTATTTGGGATTTGGGTTGCCAGGTTTTAGCCTATGACAAAACGGTTGAAATTGAAACTTATGTAATGTTCCAGATATATGGAAATTTATGTCATGTGAAAATGTATAGAATTTGCTGGGTAGCATATGTGTAGAGAATGTTCAGTGTGCATATGTGAAGTACAATAGTTTGTACAAAAAAAAACAGCAAACTGTGGGACAGTGCCTGTGAGACTGCCCTGGAGTTAGCTGATCCATGGGGCTTTGCATGGACACATCAAGCAATGGCGGTTCTGGTGGTGAGAAATGTAATCATAATGTAAAGCAATTTCTATTCGTGATGAAGGCGTAATAACACAATGTGCAAATCGTGTCCTGGCGCTTTCCGCACTCATGATGGTCATCACGATGCTGGCAAAATCCAATTTATGTAACAACTTACATGGATGATGTTGTGGTTTATTCGCCACAGTACTTTTCATTTGCCATTACATTATCATTTTCAAAGATGGATATGCTGCATGTAGAAAGATCACACGGTTAAGATGGAATTTAAATGAAAATGTCAAAGCCATATTGAAGTGGAAAGCAAGCAGCAGTCTAATTCAAGCTAATGATGTTAAATCATGGGAAGTGTCCGTCAGATTCAAGCTAGTGATGTTAAATCAAATCATTGGACTGGGCTAGCAGAAGGATTTCTGTTTGGGCTAGCAGAAGGATTATGGAGTGTTGTACTAGCCAGCACCAAAGGGTGTCAAAAGCATCACCTAAAGCTGGTCACCAAAGGGTGTCAAAAGCATCACCTAGAGCTGGTCACCAAAGGGTGTCAAAAGCATCACCTAGAGCTGGTCACCAAAGGGTGTCAAAAGCATCACCTAGAGCTGGTCACCAAAGGGTGTCAAAAGCATCACCTAAAGCTGGTCACCAAAGGGTGTCAGAAGCATCACCTAGAGCTGGTCACCCAGATAGCAAGAGGCGGGTGGACCACTCGGAGCAGATCCGGTGCAGCTGCCACCAACAAAAAGCCACCGGTGGAGCTGACATCTACAGATCTAATCTAGCTCTCTGGGCCGTGACTACAGGAAGTTGGGTTTCTATCTGGGCCGTGACTACAGGAAGTTGGGTTTCTATCTGGGCCGTGACTAAAGGAAGTTGGGTTTCTATCTGGGCCGTGACTACAGGAAGTTGGGTTTCTATCTGGGCCGTGACTACAGGAAGTTGGGTTTCTATCTGGGCCGTGACTAAAGGAAGTTGGGTTTCTATCTGCTTTGTGACTAAAGGAAGTTGGGTTTCTATCTGCTTTGTGACTAAAGGAAGTTGGGTTTCTATCTGGGTCGTGACTTAAGGAAGTTGGGTTTCTATCTGGGCCGTGACTAAAGGAAGTTGGGTTTCTATCTGCTTTGTGACTAAAGGAAGTTGGGTTTCTATCTGGGCCGTGACTACAGGAAGTTGGGTTTCTATCTGGGCCGTGACTACAGGAAGTTGGGTTTCTATCTGGGCCGTGACTACAGGAAGTTGGGTTTCTATCTGGGCCGTGACTAAAGGAAGTTGGGTTTCTATCTGGGTCGTGACTAAAGGAAGTTGGGTTTCTATCTGGGCCGTGACTAAAGGAAGTTGGGTTTCTATCTGCTTTGTGACTAAAGGAAGTTGGGTTTCTATCTGGGTCGTGACTTAAGGAAGTTGGGTTTCTATCTGGGTCGTGACTTAAGGAAGTTGGGTTTCTATCTGGGTTGTGACTTAAGGAAGTTGGGTTTCTATCTGGGCCGTGACTAAAGGAAGTTGGGTTTCTATCTGCTTTGTGACTAAAGGAAGTTGGGTTTCTATCTGGGTCGTGACTTAAGGAAGTTGGGTTTCTATCTGGGTCGTGACTTAAGGAAGTTGGGTTTCTATCTGGGTTGTGACTTAAGGAAGTTGGGTTTCTATCTGGGTCGTGACTTAAGGAAGTTGGGTTTCTATCTGGATCGTGACTAAAGGAAGTTGGGTTTCTCTCGCATCAAACACAAATCTCAACCATCACCAATCAGCATCCCCACAGAGTGAAGCCAGTGTGCCAGTTGGTGACCACAGCACCAAATGACCCCTGTGTGAAATATCAACTTAACTTTGTAGTAGAGCACACATCAGTCCACATACACCATGATGTATGAAGAGAATAATTCTTTCACATTTTGTGAAATTCTCCAAGTAATTTCGGTAGAAACTGTATTTGGGTATTGCTATTTGATTTATCTTATAACAACACAACTGCAATTAGATTGATATTACCTGAAATACTTAATTAAATAGCATGATTTTTTAATGTTTTTAAAAACAGAGATCTAGCGTTTCGGAACCAAACTCTTTATTTATTGCACCGCTACAGACTCTAACCAGTGTGAGCAGCGATAACACAGACTAGACAGTTAAAGCACTAACTTTTGTAGCATCTGACCCTGTACAAATAAGTTAAAGCACTAACTTTTGTAGCATCTTACCCTGTATAAATAAGTTAAAGCACTAACTTTTGTAGCATCTGACCCTGTACAAATCAGTTAAAGCACTAACTTTTGTAGCATCTGACCCTGAAGTGTTCTCTGCTATTGTAGAGATTTGCGCAGCTGGCAGTGGTGAGAGTGAATGCCTCCACACTATTGAGTACATCTCCACAGCACAATGACTTCATCACAGCCCTGCGCTCAAATGAAAACACTTGATGCTGAACATTGTACTTGGACTCTCAATGTTGGCTGAAAATAGACCTGTGTGACAATGGTGACAATGTGCTCAAAGGACTACAGGCTACTGTATGGCGTTTGAGTAGACAGTGTTTTCACTGGAGACCATCTGTGCATCGTCTGACCCTGTTCAGAGTAACCCACTGTGTGTGCTTTTTGAAGAGGGCTGTTTGAAGTTTTTGGATATTTTGCCTGGCGAGGGCCAGGCGGGGGTGTGAACAGCTTGATTTCATCAGACCCTCCCTGTCCCACTGAGATGAGACCGCTGTGCAGCGGTCAGCTAGCTACACTGACGGAGAGCTCACAGACTGCAGGACCAGTATGTGGCATGTCCAGACTGAGAGCCTCAGGAGCCCCATCTGATTGGGACTTCAGAAGACCCTCTGTACCAATCTCTACAAACAAGCCTCATCGCTCACGGAGTTTAGTGGCTTGCAAAAGTTTTAAAGGTGCCATGTGTAAGAATTGAGGTATTAGCATGCTAAATTACTAGCCACAGCCCGACAGGTGTCATAATACCAGTTTCTGCCATGGGAGGCGGTATGCGGGCAACATAACCGCCAGCCAAACTGCAATACACGAATAACTCGCACGGCTTGTGGGCGTACTTGAACCAAAGAGTATATACACCTGTCGGGCTGTGGCTAGTAATTTAGGATGCTAATTCAGGTTGATATCTCTGCAGCACTATACCTTGTCATTTTTTTAATTACATCATCGCCCTTATTTCTTCTCATTCTTTTGATGCGTGTAGCTCATTTTTTTGGATATTTTTACCTCAATTCTTACACATGGCACCTTTAAGTTTTGGGGGCCTACTGGTTAGCGCTTCGGACTTGTCCAGGTCAGCAGCAGAACAGGGTCGGAACAGAACTGGCCCACTGTGACGAGTACATGGCGCTTTACTTCACAACTGGCCACCACAGAGCTGATGGATGCTGCGTCCTTTCCGAGGTCATGGCAGGTCAAGCTGCAGCATCTCTCTCAGGACGAGCGTCATGGCAGAGTGCCGAGACCTCAAGACACACAACACACAAGCCTAATTTTCTGTCCTTCCTGCCAGTGACGGGCACGATGGGCAACACTTTGTGATCCTGGCCACCTCAGTGGATGGCACAGTGCCACTTAGCCAGAGATGGTGTGTCACTACGCAGATGCGTCCATGAAAATCTGCCACAGCTATGCCAAGTTATGCCAACGTGGGGTGCTGGTAGTGTAGTGGTTAAGGAACGTGGGGCGGTGGTAGTGGTTAAGGAACGTGGGGCGGTGGTAGTGTAGTGGTTAAGGAACGTGGGGCGGTGGTAGTGTTGTTCTAAGGAACGTGGGGCGGTGGTAGTAGTTAAGGATCATGGGGCAGTGGTAGTGTTGTTCTAAGGAACGTGGGGTGGTGGTAGTGTTGTGGTTAAGGAACGTGGGGCAGTGGTAATGTAGTGGAATTGATTTTTGAAATCAATTAAAAAAAGAACTTTTTCATTACATTCATTCTATTTTTAGATGTTCCTGTATATCATTTACTTTTTCACATTTCACATGTGTTCAGCATCATAGGGCAAGACTATAGTGGCATTGACCATCAGCATCATAGGGCAAGACTATAGTTCAGCATCATAGGGCAAGACTATAGTGACATTGACCATCAGCATCATAGGGCAAGACTATAGTGGCATTGACCATCAGCATCATAGGGCAAGACTATAGTGGCATTGACCATCAGCATCATAGGGCAAGACTATAGTGGCATTGACCATCAGCATCATAGGGCAAGACTATAGTGGCATTGACCATGGGTGTTTTTGTTCTCCATGGCAGTGGCGGTGTGTGTGTGTGAGTGTGTGTTCTCTCTCTGTGTGTGTGTGTGCGTGTGTACAGTATGTGTGTGTGTGTGTGTGTGTGTGTGTGTGTACAGTACTGTATGTGTGTGTGTGTGTGTATGTGTACAGTATGTGTGTGTGTGTGTGTGTGTGTGTGTGTGTGTGTGTGTGTTCACACACAGCTCCTCACTATTCCACCATGTATACAGATAGATAGATAGATACTTTATTGATCCCCAAGGAGAACTTCAGGGGGTCTCAGTAGCATACAGACATCACACACAACATGCACTTACAGCAGAAATGGTAAATATAAGTATAAACATATAACAAAACTCCACTGTACAATAGAGACAGTAGGAGATATTAAAAAACTAACAAAACTAAATACTAAATATACTATATAAATTAAATGTAAAAAATCCAGTGTGCTTGAGGGTGATCAAGCATGAGACGCTTGTAGTGACAGGGCCTGTAGTTCTGTGTGCATGGTGAGGTGCTCATAAGAGTGAGTGTCATGGTGAAGGTGCAAAAGTAGTTCAACAGTAGTCCTTTAGTTATGTGTGGATGGTAAGGTGCTCAAGAGAGTGAGTGTCATGGTGAAGGTGCAAAAAGTAGTCATAGTCGACATTAGTCCAACAGTGCAACAGTGCAATAATAAGGTCTAGAGACCAGCATAAATAATATGGACAAATAGGAGAGTAAAGTATCATGTAGACAAGGTAATATAAAAAACTATGTCAGTGCAAGAACATGTTGAGGTAATAGGGTTACAGCCATTCACTATTGTAGCAGAAGCCATTGATCATGTGTGCTAATATAGCATGAAAAACAGTGTAGCAGGAAAACAGTAGTAAAAACAGTAGTAAAGCAGTAGTGGGCAGTCAGTACTCAAACATGGAGAGGGTGGAGAGGCAGACAGACTAAGCAGAGAAGTCTATGTCTCCTCTTCCCTTTAGTGAAGCATTGAACAGTTCAATGGCCCTGGGGACAAATGACTTCCTCAGCCTTTCAGTTGTGCATGACAGTGAGCGAAGTCTCCAGCTGATCAAGCTCTTTTGCTTTTTAATAGTGCTGTAGAGTGGATGGCATTCATTGTCCAAGATGTTGATCAGTTTGTTCAGGGTCCTTTTGTCAGATATTGATAAGTGATGCACTCCAGTTCATCTCCCACTACAGAGCCAGCCTTCCTTACCAGCCTGTCAAGTCGCCCAGCATCCTTCTTCTTTGTGCTTCATGTGATAGCACAGTCAAAATGGCTAAAGCCCACAGAGACACGTCTGTGCAAAAATAGCACACTATGAATTCTCCTCTCACTTTCTAAAGTCATACTCTCTCTCTCTCCTCTCTCTCTTTTTCTCTCTCTGTCTCTCTCTCTCTCTTTCTCTCCTCTCTTTCTCTCTCCCTCTCTCTCCTCTCACTTTCTAGTCATACTCTCTCTCCTCTCTCTCTTTCTCTCCTCTCTCTTTCTCTCTCTGTCTCTCTCTCTCCTCTTTCTATCTTTCTCTCTCTCCTCTCTCTTTCTCTTTCTCTCTCTCTCTCCTCTCTATATTTCTCTCTCTCTCCTCTCTCTTTCTCTCTCTTCATAATTGGCCTCTGTTCCCCATTCTAAGCATTCCAAAGCCATACTATATGTATACTGTGCAGTCATAACTGTAACTTTTGAATGGTTATGTACACTTCCATAATAATGAGGAATTAATAAGGAATTTAAGCAAAATATTACTGATGTGTGTGTGTGTGTGTGTGTGTGTGTGTTGGGGAGGGGGGGTGTTCTCACATGTGCAGATACACATTAACGACACCGATAACTTTATCCTCCTCTATCCGGATCCCTCCTCCGGCATTGACTCTATCTCACTCACATCCTGTCCAGCAGCCAGAGAGAGATAGTGTGGGGGGGGCATAATCCCCTCATAAAAACGTCCCCACAATCTCCGCTGCCACTGCTCCTGCGACGCCACTTGCCATTCATGATGAAACTGCCTGCGTCACAAACACTGCGCCACAGACTGGACCTTCCTTCCCTCTGTTGTTCCTCATCTTCTCTCTCTCTCTCTCCCCTCTGCCTCTCTCTCTCTTCCCTCTGTTTCTCTCTCTTCCCTCTGTTTCTCTCTCTCCCCTCTGCCTCTCTCTCTCTTCTCTCTGTTTCTCTCTCTCTTCCCTCTGTTGTTCCTCCTCTTCTCTCTGTTTCTCTCCCCTCTGCCTCTCTCTCTTCCCTCATTTTCTCTCTCTCTTCTCTCTGTTTCTTTCTTTTTTCCTCTCCTCCTTGGTTGGTTTCTTCCTCCTGTTAATTTCCAGATCTATGCTCCAGTCATCTTTAACCTGCCCGCACACGCACACACACACACACACGCACACACACACACACACACACCCCCACACACACCCCCACCCAGACACAGAACAGAACCCTGTGGTTTTTGTATTTGTGTGTGTGTGTGTGTGTGTGTGTGTGTGTGTGTGCGCGTGTGTAAAGATGGACTTTAAAAATGCACGACACCCTCACCCTGGCATTCATTAGCTCTCACGGTCAAAAGATAAAGGGCCACGAACAAGGGAACTAATTGGTTCAAGGTTCATTAAGTTCCTGCAGGGGGAGGATTAATCTGGCGCACGCTGTTCCTGCTTTCTCCTGCTGCATGGTGACCTTTGAGGCCAATCCCAAAGCCTCTCCTTGTCCACTCCCTGGACATTTTCCCTTTTTTGAAATGGCCCAGTTAGGAGGAGAAAAAGCTTTACTGATCCTAATCAAAGAGACCTGTTTGATCTAGAGGAACAGGGCTTTTGCTGTTTCCTGTTGTAAGGGAAGTTGACGTCGGAGAAACCTGACCCTGTTTGAAAATCCCCAGATCTACAGATCTCTCTGTTGCCGTCAATTTTGGCCTTTATGTTGACAGTTGTTAATGGTGTGTGTGTGTGTGTGTGTGTATGTATATACATGGTGTGTGTGTGTGTGTATGTTTGTGTGCGCGCACGTTTCTGTGTATGTGTGTGTGTGTGTGTGTGTGTGTGTGTGTGTGTGTGTGTGTGTGTGTGTGTGTGTGTGTGTGTGTGCGTTTCTGTGTATATGTGTATGTGTGTGTGTGTGTGTGTGTGTGTGTGTGTGTGTGTGTGTGTGTGTGTGTGTGTACGTACGTACAGTGGATCCTTTGCACCAGAGAAATGGCTTCATTTGTTCCACCTGTGCCGTTTTCTCCCTGGGCTGCTAACGCCAGTGGTGGTTGTGGCTGTTCAGTGTGGAGACGGAGCCCTGATGAATTACGCGCCGCGACACACACACACACACACACACACACAGAACACAGCACTGCACAGGGGGGATTTGAGATGCTTGTCAAGATACGGAGTAAATAAATATTACACAAGCCTGTGGGTTTAACCCCTTACAGTGTTGCATGATCCCTCTTCTTCCTCTGTCTTCTCTTCCTAACTTGCTCTCTTCTATCTCTCTCTCTCCCTCTCTTTTCTCTCTCTCTCTCCCTCCCTCTCTCTCTCTCTCTCCGATGGCTCATCTTTCTCTCTCTGCTTTACCAGATCCCCTCTCTTCCCTCAGGTGACTGAATGACACCCCTACCCCCCCCCCCCCCCCCCCCGTCCTGGTTCTGGTACCCTAATGCTGGGGCCCAGGGCTGTGGGGGTGGGGTGTGTGTCTCTCGCCCAGGTGCTGGGGCCCAGGGCTGTGGGGGTGGGGTGTGTGTCTCTCGCCCAGGTGCTGGGGCCCAGGGCTGTGGGGGTGGGGTGTGTGTCTCTCGCCCAGGTGCTGGGGGCCAGGGCTGTGGGGGTGGGGTGTGTGTCTCTCGCCCAGGTGCTGGGGGCCAGGGCTGTGGGGGTGGGGTGTGTGTCTCTCGCCCAGATGCTGGGGCCCAGGGCTGTGGGGGTGGGGTGTGTGTCTCTCGCCCAGGTGCTGGGGGCCAGGGCTGTGGGGGTGGGGTGTGTGTCTCTCGCCCAGGTGCTGGGGGCCAGGGGTGATTGGTTTTGCAGTCTGCAGGTGTCTTCCTGTCCTCCGTCCCCTGGCCAGAGCTGGACTTTAGAGAGAGAGAGAGAGAGAGGGGAAAGAGAGGGGAGAAAGAGAGAGAGAGTGAGAGAGAGAGAGTGAGAGAGAGGGGAGAAAGAGAGTGAGAGAGAGTGTGAGAGAGAGAGAGAGAGAGAGAGTGAGAGAGAGGGGAGAAAGAGAGAGAGAGTGAGAGAGAGAGAGAGAGACTTCTAGAATTCTGGAGACAACAGGCAGCAGAAAAATGAGCTGCTGAGACAACTTTAGCTTTTTTGCCAGAAAATGTATGTTTTGCTCCCAAATTCCAAATTCTACGATTGAAGACATTGAAGTAACCAACAGAGGCAAAAATCTGTGAAGGTAGGACCTCTGTACTACTTGACAAGACAGTGGAAATTGAATGAGAAGACAAAGCTAAAGTGCTAAACAAGCTAATCAACAGTAAATGTCAGTTATGGCTGTCGATGACATCATAATGGATGCTTCTTTGAAGAAAAATGAGCCCAAAGCAGAGGCATTTTTTAAAAATGAAGATGAAATGGAGATAACATATCCCAAAGACATTAAATCAATGGACAAAAAGAAAAAAATGAAGGAAGCATTATTGAGAGACCACCCTGAGACCCTTCTCCTAGACTACAGTGGCCCAGAGAATAAAAGAGTTTGCTGCAACCTGCTGTTTTTCACTAAAAACACAGATGCTTGGCATTGCACACTTTTGACTGAAATGAACTGCATTAGAAAGGGAGGTATCTGTAAAGGCAGGCAACTGTCCCTTGAAAATGAACAGGGGGCAAGGCTGACCATCAACATATACCACAATGGCACAGTTCTGATCCAAGGACCAGAAGCTGGTCTCAGTGAATTTCAGACTAAATTTGGACTATTGAAGAGAGAGGTCCAAAAGGTCCTGGAAAATCCTGAGAGAAAAGACCAAATCGATGAAAAGCCAGATGCCATCAAAGTGAGAATTGATGAATCCTGCCTCAACACACCCCTATACCAACCAAAGGCTCCCACCTCTCCCAGAATAAGAGCACTACAAGACAACTTCTCTCTGCTGGAACAGGACTACTTCATATTTAAAGAAGAAACTACCAACAACATCTGCCAGCTCCAAGAGCAGGTCATCCAGATCAGCAACCCCAATGTGCAGCTTCAACAGCTATGCACTGCTATGAAGCAGCTGGAGGAGGCCAACAAGGAGATGAGGCGAGAGTTGACAAGTGTGAAGCAAGAACTTTCCAAGAGAGAACAACATACACAGGCTCTGGAGAGTCAACTGGAGGAGATGAGGACCGAGCTAAGGTCGTACACCTCTCTCACTAGCAACACCTCAAGCAGAGCACAGAAACAACATGTGACCTCACAGATGGACAATGCCTCTTCGTCTACACCATCACAGCATAGCCAAAGTCTGATAGACGAAAAGGATTGTGGCAGAGAGGAAAGACCAAGTTCACTCATCGCAGGCAACATCAGATCCAACTACAACATCAACAGCATCAACAGTCCCACTTTGAACTGCAACAGTCACTCTTCCAACAGCTACAACAACAACAGCAGAAACAGGAACACTTTCAGCAGCAACAACAACAACAACAACAACAACAACAACAATAGACATGCAGCCAGCAGCCACAGCAACATTGACACCAGATGTGGAATCAGCGGAGAAGGGGAAAAGGACATCATTATCCTCTGTGACTCAAATGGCAACCATCTAAATCCAAGGAGGCTGTTTCCTGAAAGGTCAGTAAGGAAAATGTGGTGTCCTACTGTCCAGTCGGCTGTAAAGCTGCTGAGAGAGGGTAGGCTGGACAAGCCCTCCCATATAATTGTTCACACAGGGACTAATGACCTTGGCAACCACAACACAGATGTGGCAAAAGCCTTGACCAATTTAGCCAAGATGGCAACCAACCTATATCCAAGCTCAAAGATCATCATATCAACACTTCTACCACAAAAGGACATTCCAGACAGAACCATCAACTCCATAAACAAAGAAATTGGCAAGGCATGTGCATGTATGCCAAATGTACAAATAGCCCACCACACTCAAATCACAAGGGAGCATCTGTATGATCGCTTGCACATACATGAAGGTGGGATGAGACTTTTTGCAAGGGTAATCAAAGACACTGCTTTGAACAGAAAACAGAAACATCCAGTTAAAGAGATGACTAATACACCCGAAGTACAGACAGAAAGCCGAACAACTGTAGTAGGTAGAGAAGTTAGAGTAACCGAGTTAAGCAATATTGAAGAAATGCTAAAATTTATTTGTGAACAATTAACAGGCCCAGGCTCCATGTCTGCCAGATAGGGACCTGTATGTGTGTGTGTGTGTGTGTGTGTGTGTGTGTGTGTATTTGCAAACACCCATGTAGATAAATGTTCATGTCCAGGTATATCTATGTGTGTGTGTGTATGTGCGTATGTGCGAGTGCCTGTAAGTGTGACATGTCAGACTGTGTGTATGGTGTGTGTATGGTGTGGGTGTGTTGGTGTTGGGGAGGGGGGGGGGGGGGGGTAAAGATTGCCTTAAGTTTCATTTAATAGTACTTTTCTATTAATCTAGACTTAATGAGAAGAAAATGCATTGTGTGTGTGTGTGGGGGGGGGGGGGGGGGGGGGGTAGTAGGCTTTGCATGTCTGTGTGTGTATATGTGTGTGTGTGTGTTGTCCATGTTTTTCCAGATACATATTTGTATATGTATATCTATCCGTTTAGGTGTGTGTGTGTGTGTGTGTGTGTGTGTGTGTGTGTGTGCAATTCTATATAAATCTGGATGTAAGTTTCATTTAAGTAAGTTTTTTTTTATTATTTTTATTTATTTTATTTTTTTTAGATAATTAGGCCTATACTTAATTTTGATACAACCTAGCCTCAAGTTAACTTTGATTTAAGACAAAACATACATATTTCTTTATGGCAAAGACTAAAGATACACAATGACATCACTTAGAATTACTAGCTATAATATACAAGGGTTGTACTCATCTGCTTTTGGTGAGAAGAGTACACATCCTGACTTTGTACACCTACTGCTCACATCTTGGTAGTAGTGTTGTAGACTATGCAATAACAGATATTGATCCAAGCTACATTAATTATTTTATGGTTATGCCTCAAATTCCACTCTCAGACCACAGCCACATCACTCTGAGTTTAAAAACGAGAGTCAAACAAGAAACATCCCAAAAACATGAAACTAAACTCTATCCCCTGCCAACTCAATTTCGATGGGGAACTGACAGTGTGCTTCAATATGAGACTGAACTTAATAGTACCGAAATTGAAAACCTTATATACACATTTTTGTTCACAAAATTTCAAGAGGATAGAGAAGGCATAAATCTAGCGACAGAAAAGATTTCTGAAATTTTTAATTTAGTGGCCAGCAAAATACTAAAAGTAAAGAAAAAATACAAGAAAAAGAAATCTAAAACTAAAAAGAACGAGTGGTTTGACAAAGAATGTCAAACATTAAGAAAACAGTTAAGAACACTATCAAATAAGAAACATAGGGAACAAACAAATATAAGCACACGGTTACTATACCAACAAACTCTTACCAAATACAAATCATTACTAAGACAGAAAAAAGGCACATACATGAATAAAAAGCTACAAGATATAGAAGATGCTGTCGATCAAAATTCATTTTGGGAGTTATGGAACAAACTTGAGATCACCAAAAACACTAAACAGATCCCCCTATGTGATGCAAACATCTGGACAGACCATTTTGGGCAACTCTACAGTGAAGATAAACTAAATCCACTCCAAACACAATTGACTGATAAATTACAAGAATTGGAATCAAAAGTAAAAAATGAATTGAACAATCTAGACACCCCTTTATCACTAGCTGAACTAAACGAAAAAATAAAAACCCTAAAAAACAAAAAGGCATGTGGGTGCGATGGGATACATAATGAAATGATTAAGTACAGCAGCCCAATACTGAAACAAGCCATTCTCAAACTTTTCAATCTAGTTCTAACTGTTGGTCATTTCCCACGGCCATGGAAAGAAAATCAAATCGTACCAATCTACAAAAACGGAGATAAACTAGATCCAAACAACTACAGAGGCATTGCTGTAAGCAGCAACTTAGGGAAGCTTTTCTGTAGCATCATAAATAACAGAATCTTAGAATTCTTACAGGAAAATAGGGTTCTAAGTAACTCTCAGATCGGGTTCATGCCAAAACACAGAACAACTGACCACATATATATATTACAGACATTAATTGAAAAATATGTACAGAACACCAACAGAGGAAAACTTTTTGGATGCTTTGTAGACTTCAAGAAGGCGTTCGATTCAGTCTGGCATGATGGACTCTTACTTAAACTGATAGAAAATGGGATAGGGGGGAGAATCTATGACCTTATAAAAGATATATACAAAAACAACAGATGTTGTGTCAAAATCGATGATAAAAGAACGTCATACTTTAAACAAGCCAAAGGTGTTCGGCAAGGTTGTAGTCTTAGTCCTATACTCTTCAATTTATACATCAATGATCTAACATCAGACATAGCTAAATCCAAACTATCAGGAGTCACAATTGGGGGTAGAGACATTAAATGTCTCCTGTTTGCGGATGACCTCCTACTTCTGTCCCCAACTGAGGAGGGGCTAAAAGAGAGTCTGTCAATCCTGGAAAATTACTCTGAAATTTGGAACCTCCCCATAAATAAAGAAAAAACTAAAATAATGATATTTAAAAAAAAGACACGTTCAACAGAGAATAAATATAATTTCACCCTTGGTGAAAGCAGACTTTCCCAAGTGACAAGCTATAACTATTTGGGCATAAATATTTCCTCCACGGGCAATTTTAATCTGGCTATTAAAGACCTGGTTGACAAAGCACGGAGAACATATTATTGCATAAGAAAATCTCTATACCAATACAACACCCCTATCAAATTGTGGCAAAATATTTTTGATTCGGTTATCAAGCCCATTATCTTATATGGCAGTGAAATTTGGGGCATAAAACATCAAGATAATTATGAGCTATGGGACAAAAGCCCAGCAGAAACACTACACCTGGAATTCTGTAAGAACATCTTGGGGGTACACAGGAATGCAACAAATATTGCATGCAGAGCAGAACTTGGAAGATATCCACTATTAGTTGATATTCAAAAAAGAGCATGCAAATTCTATCACCATGTACTGTCCTCAAAACCAGAGGAATATAATCACAGTG
>NC_055971.1:30951415-30953915 GCF_018492685.1 Alosa sapidissima
TAAGAGAAACATTACATAGAGTTTACCTGGACATACAATCATGCCTTCATTAATAATAATCATTAAAGTTTGAAAGCTTATATGTAGATTATAACATTCTTTTTTTTTTTTTTGAGTGTTGCTTTGACTTATTGGTTGTCTTATTTGAATTTGCATGGCAATCAAAAAGTCATCAAAAGTATTCAGATGTAATAAATTATATCACTGCCAAAATAATTAAAATAATTACATTACTAATTATATATATATATATATTTTCAGTGGTAGCTAGCTAGTAAGCTGTATCCTACCGCATTTCAAAAGTAATGGGGGGGGGGGGGGGGGGGTGCTGGAGCGATAACTGCTGTCGCTGTTGCCTATGAGTCATTGGTAAGTGTGATCTACTCCAGCAGACAGAGTCTGAGCAGCCAACAGCCTCCCCTTTGATTTCCCTATCAGCAGCCTGAAGCCCCATTAATATGCCTGCGAGTGCTGACATTTCTGCAGAGCTTAGCGAAGGGATAATCACCAGGCCCCAAGGGGGGTGGGCCCAGGTGTGTGTGTGTGTGTGTGTGTGTGTGTGTGTGTGTGTGTGTGTGTGTGGGAGGGTGGGGGTGGGGGGGGGGGGGGGGTTGTGATGTAAGAGTCTCCTTGGGGGTGGGGCATGTTGCAATGGAGGGAGGGGAGTTTTTGTGGTGTCCGAGATGACGCATTTTCACGCAGCCACCACTTCACCCAAAAGTGCAGGTTGATTCAGCAAGAGCTCTTTATCCTGAAGTGTGTGTGTGTATGTGTGTGTGTGTGTGTGTGTTTGTGTGACTGAGAGTCTTAAAGAGCCCTAGCCTTACATAATGAATGCTCTCAAACCATGCAGCAAGATGGCAATGTCTTTGCAGTTTTCCTTTCGATGTTAATGTCACGATGGCTTTCGCATCTTAAAAATGCTGTCTCCTTGTAACTCATACCAAAGTTAAGCTGCGGAGAAATTATGTAAAAATGCTCAGAGAGCTTCCTGGAATGTGTCCCAGCCACACCCCACAGCTAAGTGAATGCTTTTAGTCTGCCCTACAAGAGCCTGGCAGGAGGAAGCAGTGCTAACTCAATTTAGCTTCCACCAAACTAAATGAATTGATGTCTGACATAAATTGACTAGGAAGGACACGGCCAGGCGGGCTTAATCTGGAGTGATGCTTAAACAGAGTCTGAAGTAACTACTTCAACCGGGGTTGGCTGAAATGGAAATGATGTAGGATGGAGGAAAGGCGTAGCTGTTCTAATGACAGTTGATGATTGATAAATGTTGACACGTTTAAAGGAAGCAGTCTTCTCAGTACTGAGGTCTGGATTGGGGTGGGGCTAAACAAAAAAATGTTCAGATTCAAATTGATATTCAAAAATATTATTTGAGACTGCTCTAACCCTGATATGACATAGATATGCCCCTGCTCTAACCCTGATATGACATAGATATGCCCCTGCTCTAACCCTGATAGTATGGATACATTTGCTCAGAACTTTTAGGAGATATTATGATCAAATTAAATAATCAGGCATGATACATTTACTCACGATCAAATCCAACATACAATATGATACAAATCCACATTTTCTCCATCAGTAGCCGATATGTGTGTCCCAGATATGCTTATCACTTTCCTCTTCTGGCTGAGCTGCAGGACCTTACACTTACTGACAGGCAGACTTATTACTTGGCCAGTGGAAAATCAAAATATACTTCTATGGCCACGATTGTCCTTCACAAGGAGCAAATCCACTATTAGTCAGCCAGACAGACAGACAGACAGACAGACAGACAGACAGACAGACAGACAGCCACCCACCGATCTGTGACGTTCAGTCTGACAGACCCACCTTGCCATCTGTTGTTTTCCACTCCAGAAAGGTACGGATCGGGCACGGGCGGGCACTGGCTGGCACTGTGGACCCGCACTGCTCTCTGCTATTGCCCTGGTGCCAGGCTGCGGGTCCGCCACCGCCACCCAGCCCATATGCTCCCCCGCCAGCCTGGCATCTGGAGAGCCTGTGGTGCCACCCAGTGCCCGCCAGCACGGGTGCGGCGCCAGATAGATGCCCTCTCTGCACCGCTGCTACTCCCAATGCTCACCGTGCTCATGCCACAGAGCAGTGCTCTAACCCTGCAGCCTGTCTGTGTGTGTAGTCTGTGTGTGTGTAGTCTGTGTGTGTAGTCTCCATGCGTAGTCTGTGTGTGTAGTCTGCGTGCGTAGTCTGTGTTTGTAGTCTGTGTGTGTGTAGTCTGTGTGTGTGTAGTCTGTGTGTGTAGTCTGCGTGCCCTGTCTGCATAGTCTGTGTGTATAGTCTGTGTGTGTGTAGTCTGTGTGTGTGTGTAGTCTGTGAGTGTAGTCTGTGTGTGTGTAGTGTGTGTGTGTGTAGTCTGTGTGTGTAGTCTGTGTGTGTAGTCTGACGTAGTCTGTCTTTGCTGTTCTCTCCGATGCTCTTTTTAGACATACTTCCATTGCAACCTGTGCTTTATTAGTTGTGA
>NC_055971.1:30958915-30961415 GCF_018492685.1 Alosa sapidissima
AACGCCAAGTTTTCTTTCCATTCCTCTTAATAGCTACGTTTGCGGTAAAACTTCCCTCTTTAGACTTTTTGACCAAGACATTTTCTCCCAGTTAACTCCTTTAGTTCGCTCCTCACTCTGTACTCTAATATTTCGGTAACACTTTATAACTACACACAATAGTAATTGTGTAAACAAATGCTTTACTGATGATAAATTAGAAATGACTAATGATGAACAAACCATTAACTAATAAGTAACAAAGGCTTAATAAATGATGAATTGTGTGTAGTTATTATAAAGTGTTACCAATATTTCTTGTAGGCAAACAATAAACATTGGAACATTGTCAGTGTCAGAGTGTTGGTCAACCAAGTGTTTAAAAATAAAAGTAAGATACTTTATCCAAAGTAATTATAAGTCAGGCTCTTTTGTCAATTATTGTAGCCTAATTTAGGGCATTTACTATTACCAGTATTGAAAGGGGAGATAATATTGAAAGGGGAGATAAAACAGAGTTAATCAAGACCAGAGCCGGACAATAACGGAGTACATTTACTTGAGTACAATTTTGAGGGATCTGTACTTTACTCGAGTATCATTTTTGGGGAGTACTCATGACTTTACTCAAGTACATTTGAGAGGCAAATATTGTACTCTTTACTTCACTACATTTCTATCCATAACTGGGAGTACCCGTTACGAAAAATCTCAGAAACCTTCAATTTGTTGTTTCCCTCTCAAACATGATTGGATTGTGCAGGCACCACTGATTGGGACAGCCTATCAGCAATCACCTCCAGCTTTCCGCCAAAGTCAACTCCATGGTCAGATTTAGATAAGATACGAAACCATGGACGAAACAATGGATGAAGATGCAGCAGGTCCATCCCGGGAATGTGCCAACCTGTGGCCCCACCGCGCCAGACTATTTCAATTTTCTGAACAAGTTAATGATAGTGTTCGCTTCAAGTGTTTCAATCATTCCTGGCAACATGGTAAAAAGATGAAAATGACTTGATTTTACTTTCAATTCCTTTTGCATTCTCCAAGGTATTAACATTAACATTTTTCATAACTCCATGTAGGACGTTTCTGTACATAAATGTAAGCACTGTGCCAGTAGTAATGCAATATTTAGAAAATGTACTCTTGTACTTTTGATACTCAAGTACTTTTAAAAACAAGTACTTCAGTACTTTTACTGAAGTAATGTGTGTGGACTAATAGACTGGAGCTGCGTTTAAATATCAGTACTATAGCCTACTCTCGTCTGCGGCCTGCCGTCTATTGGTCATGAAAAATACTGGCCCGCGGCCAGTTACTTGCCGACCCCCTGCAGTAAACTCATAATTCCAAATGTGTACATACTGAACTCATAAGGTACAAGCAGTCAACTATATATACTCTTTTGATCCCATGAGGGAAATTTGGTCTCTGCATTTATCCCAATCCGTGAATTAGTGAAACACACTGCACACAGTGAACACAAAGTGAGGTGAAGCACACACTAATCCCGGCGCAATCAGCTGCCTGCTACAACAGGAGCAGTAAGGGGTTAGGTGCCTTGCTCAAGGACACTTCAGCCGTAGCCTACCGGTCGGGGTTCGAACCGGCAACCCTCCGGTTACAAGTCCGAAGCACTAACAAGTAGGCCACGGCTGCCCTAATTCATAATTCCTTATGTTTACATACTGAACACATGATTAATTCATAATAAGCTAGAGATTATGTCAAGGTTACTTTAGGTGAATACCTCACTTATTTCATTGGCAATTCAATGATATTCATACATACTGTATAGGCCTACGGTTTGCCAGCTGGTAGACAGAACTATGTGCAACGATTAAATCTTCTCAGGCACCTTAGGGACCCCAGGTAGGCTCTTTCCCCGATGTTGCAATGCAGAGGCCTAGGGGTGAGTACACGATATACACAAATATTCACAATAATGTACCATGTAATGGTCACCAACGTGATGGGCGCCAATGATCATAATGATGTAGAATGTTATGCCTTATTTGACACATTAGGCTGGCAGGGGGTCATCTTGTATGGAGGAGATCACTTGCACGGTCTGTAGCCTCCCAGAGGAATAGAAGCATAGCGTCATGTGCAGCGGAGACTGTGTATGAATTCTGCATGCGCTACGACAGAGCGTGTCATCACAAGTTATCCCTTAGTAGGAACGTGATCTATTTTTTATGGGAGTCGGAGCAGTGAGCAGGCAGATTCTGGCTTGAAAACAGCTCTCCCAGAGAGTCATGCTCGATGTTGAAGTTGCAGCAAAAAAAAATTGAACACACTCATACACTGAGAGAGAGAGAGAGAGAAAGAGGGAGAGAGACTTGTATTCCTTAATACAGAAAACATAGGCCTACTGTACATCCCTAAAGACACATACTCAAACACACACATAGGCCTACTGTACATACCTAAAGACACATACTCAAACACACACTTGCTTCTCACTCCATATAGCCAGATCCAATGCCACCTAGAATAGAAACTAGAAAAACAT
>NC_055971.1:30973915-30988915 GCF_018492685.1 Alosa sapidissima
GCACGTTAGCGGTAGCCGCTAGCACAGAGGCCGTGCGCGCGTGCCGTGCATGTTATTTACGCTGGTTATTTACGGGCCTTTCTCGTGGCCGCCACCCTGTCCGTTAAGTGGTCCCGGAGGAAGGTCAGGGGGGCGGCGCGAGGCTGATCGATGACCACTGGCAGCGCTGGCGGTGTTACATCAAAAAGCCATTTCCTCTCTGTCAGCCACGGCGGTCTCCCTGGCCATATTGTCTCTATGGAGGAAGCCCAGACAGGAGCGCGAAAAAAAAAGAAAAAAAAAACTATTTTCTCAAAGATTCAATTCCACTGAATTTGTAGACTTGCAGCTGATGTTCACCATGTGTTACTGATACAGATCTTTGTTTACTGTGTGTTACTGAAGATGAGAGACTGCACCTCACAAAGTGAGATGGATATGTACACTACTGCTCTAAAGTTTGGAGTCACTTATAAATGTCCTTGTTTTCATCATTAATGTTGTAAATTACTGCTGTAGAAAGAAATGGCTGATCTTTAATGCAAAATCTACATATAAGTATACAGATGCCCATTATCAGCCACCATTCATCCAATGTTCCAAAAGCACATTCTGTTTACTAATCTGATATCATTTTTAAAGGCTAACTGAGAAAACATTGAAGAACCCTTTTGCAATTATGTAAGCACATAATGTAATCTGAAAACTGCTGCCCTGATTAAAAAACAATGCTAAAAGGCTAACTGAGAAAATATTAAAGAACCCTTTTGCAATTATGTAAGCACATAATGTAATCTGAAAACTGCTGCCCTGATTAAAAAAAACCAATGCAACTGATCTCAGCTGGTATTCTGTCTATAATGGAGTGGAATGGGAATTTCTTTTGGATGGCAGAATGGCAATAAAACCACTGAAAGATACCCAGCCATGACAAACCTTCATTCAGCAGTGGTTTGGGAAACAATGGCCTGTCTTTCAACTTTTCATTCTTCATGTTTTTTAATGAGCTATTGACAATTTTCAGTAAGGACCCTTTTCTAACTCGTTACTTTAATACATTTTTTGACATTTTTGTTCATGATAAAGACTAGACATTTTTGAATGACAAACCTAATGATAGACACACAAACCCGAAGATAGACCAATGCTAACTGCTGCTTACATAGCTATTGTTGTTTTGCTGTGCATTTTGTCAGAGCTTCATGTGGCTTGATTTTTCTGTTGTTTTTGTTTGAGTGTGGCTGTTGGTAGTGTGTAGAGAGTGTAGACTAACCTAACTCCTTTATGCCTTTACACTGGAGTATTGATTCATGTTTATTACAGTGACCTGTTTCTGTGTCTCCATGTCCACTGAGATATCAATGGCTGCTTCATCAGCACAGTATTCAATAACTCCAGGTGGGTTACACCGGCCTTTTGTTTGTAGTACATTTCAGTGTGAAAAGACACAATAACTCCAGGTGGGTTAAACCGGCCTTTTGTTTGTAGTACATTTCAGTGTGAAAAGACACAATAACACCAGGTGGGTTAAACCGGCCTTTTGTTTGTAGTACATTTCAGTGTGAAAAGACAGAGTATCTGTTAACTACGCACAAAAATCATTATAGCTGCTGTGTACTAGACCTTTTCATCCCGATCTGAAAGTAAGACAGAAGAAGTGAAATCTCACTGAGTAGAATTATGGTAATAAGACTCACAGGTTTGGCTTAGTTGATACTAGTTAAAGGGCAAATGTCAGGTTAACAAAATGTTTAATTAATGTTAGTTAATGCGTAATCAGTGCAGACTTTTAAAAATATTACTATAAGGCCTAGTCCACACGTACCAAACCAATCTTTTTTTCCTCCGTCTTCCCTGGAACCGTATCAAGAATATTTGCGTCCAAACGGATCCATCTCAACATGACTCACAATACTTCATACCCCAGGCCTATAGGTGGCACTGTTTCTTTACAGAAATTGACCAAAACTTGCGCTTTACAAACAGACAGAATAGGCTACGACGAAATGGCTAGTGCAAGGAAACCAGAATTGTTTGTGTGGACTGATGGTGAACTGTCAACTGTAGTCAACTGTAAAACTAATAAACTTTATTTTACGGTTTGTGAAGGGTGCAGTCCCGTCCTTTATTTGGCTAACGCAGGTAGGCCTACTAATCACCTTTACTTTCTTTGGTTGTAGGATAGTCCGTGATTCACATTGGCTATCACCGCAATTAGGCTACTAAACGCAAGGCTTACCCAAGTTCTAGGCTATTCTGTCGCCAAATGTATAATATTGCTATAAAACCTTCGTTAGTAACAGTCAATACGTTTGCCTGCATCAAATCGCGCATTTGCATTCAGTGTGCTACCATCAGCTTAACGTGAGTTCTAAGCGTCTTTGATATGCTATATCTGATTTCACTCGACTGTGAATGCATGTATATATGTTGTAAGACGTGTAAAATAAATGAATGACACTGGCACTACGCACAAATTAATGTAGCCTAAACTTACACCGCACTTTCCTAATAACTTAAGTTCTCTCGCGTCATTGACAGTAGCTAGAATGCATAAAAAAACACAGTGTTCAGTCCACCAAGTCATAAGCTATCGACGCTGCGCAGCACCAGTTGTGATATTTATCTTACGGAGTTGTAATCATAGGTAATGTCATGTATGAAAACTAGTATTGTTAGGCAATACTATAAGTGCAAGTCCAGGGCAGCTGAGGTGTGGTGATGACATCATCGATACGCAAGCAGGATGTGCGGTTTCGCTGTCTAAATGAATTCAAACGGGCTACGGTTTCAGATTTTTCCACTCTGGGACCAGGTTTCAGAAAAGTGCGGTTTCGGGTAGTGCGTTTACAGGATTCGTTTGGACGCTCGGCCAAGACGAAGCAAAACCTCTGCGTTTAACCTAAAAAGCGTCTCTGTGTGGACAGGCCCTAAATTCACTACGACAACATTTACAGCCATTTCTATGACAGCCAGCATTTCAAATCACAAATGAGTGAAGACATCATGAAAGAGAGAACTCCTTGTGTTAATGAATGTGACGGTTAAAATTCGATGGGTTCTGATTGGCTATTAGTTTTTTATCGTTCTGAAAATCACTCTGAAAGTGATCCCCAACGATATTGTTCTTCATGTCGTTATCGTTATAGTTTATGTGTAAACGTTGTCATTCATATTAACGAGAACAATATTTATTTATAGTTATCGTTAACATTCTTGATGTGAATGGGCCTTAATAATTTGATTTACCTACACATTAATATTAATTAAACATTTTGTTACACTGACATTTGCCCTTTAACATGTATTCATTCTTACTTTATTCAAGTTTCTTGTAAATTTCTTTTTAGAACATCTCAATCCTCCTATTTGTTACTGGCATTTCATATAGGATAAGGGAGTGAAGAGATTCTTGTGTGTTACTGGTATTTCATATGGGATATTGTGGTAGAAAATTCTGGAATTGTTCAAAAAGTTTTCAGCCAGAGTCAGTAGTCAGTCAGAAATCTCAGAGAGCTTTATTCACGGTATGTCATTTGTGGTATGTCAATCATTCAATGAACACATCACCCAACTCCTCAACCGTGAACACAAGGCTGTATCCCTTAACAACAGACATCTGTGGTATTTCTTCAAACTGACCTAAGGGCTTTAAATTAGAAGGAGGGCGCCAGAAAAATGGCCGCTCCCTCTCAAGGCCCACTCTTTCTCTCTCTCAACACAACAGCACGTATTCCAAAAACACCTTGGAGCAGGAATACCACAGGTGCCAGACACATATCATCGTCTCAGTTTCTTTCTGCTTGTTCATCAAGTGTAAATGAGTAAATATAGATCAGTATATATGATGTCTTAAAATGTCTTCCTACAATATCATATGGGGGTGAATAGACGCCTTTGTGTTCCGGCATTTCATATGGGATATGGGGGTGAAGGGAAAGCACAGTGCGGAGGCTAAGTGTGTGTGTGTGTGTGTGTGTGTAGCAGAGGCTAAATGTCTGTGGGTATATTTCAGCATAAAATTAAACTACTTGAGATGGGGTTTTTTTTTGTATAAAATGCTATCATGGTCCAAGATGATATTATGACCAGACAAAGAGCTCTCAAGGTCCCTTGTTGCACACACAAATACACACAAATACACACACACACACACACCCACATGCACACAGACACTCACTCACTCAGTCTCTCTCTCACACACACACACACACTCACACACACACATATCCAGTGCCTGAGGCTATGCAGTGGCCCAAATCTCTGCTGTGGGTCTGTCTGTCCCGCAGAACAAATAATTGGGTTGTGAGAGAACGTGGGGTTAAAATGGGACCAAACGACCCAGCATGCGCAATGCCCTAGTCTCTCCTCTTCCTGACACAGTCCCATGAATCATCGCTGAGCAGAAGGACGTCCCCTGTGCGTCCGAAACCGGCTCGGCTCCACCTCGCACTTCTAAAAGATGGCAGTAATCATTTGGAAATGAGATGGCCCTTCTCTGCCCAATACTCCACTCCACTAGCCTAGAAATCTAGACGCACCCTAGCGGCGGCAAATTAATTTGCTCAGCCTGTACGTCTAGTATCAAACCATAGGGATTTCTATTGGCTGATGCCGTGGACCTCATCCAATCACAGCGCTCTATTTTGTTAGAGAGTCTTAAGGCGGGCTTAACAGGATAACGACAGTCCTGCGACGGTGAACAAGGAAGGTGGCTATGGCGAACGAAGAGCGGTTGTTTGAATCGGCGTTGGCGTCAACTTTGGAGAAGTTGGACTTGTGCTTTTCTTTGAAAGTTGAGCAACACAATGCACTTAAGTCATTCCTTTCGAAGAAGGATGTATTTGCCGTTTTGCCGACCGGATACGGATATGGTCGTAGCGCTGGCCTATTGCATGCCTAGGCAGTTTGAAAGACAATTCTCTGCCCGCCCCTTGGATTAAGCGAGGTGAATGGTTCGATGCCAGACTATACATTTCAATGATATAGGATGGCCCGCCAGGCTACCACTCCACTCCACTGTGTGAATGACTGTAGATGTGGCAAACAAACATACTGATTCAAATGTTAAATATAACCGCAAGCGGTGATTTACGGGGTCCGAGCAAAACGAACATGAGGTAGCATAGCTTTTTAGTTTACATATGCTTTGATTGTTTGGGCCCAATTGTTAAAAAAAAACGTGATCGGATTTCGGTTATGGGATTTCAGTTACTGGATTTCGGCTATCGGATTGGATCAAATCTTGAAAATGGGTTGTTCAAAGGGAAACAAGGGTCCTGAAATTGGATTAGATCACATAATCTATTCTTGGTTTTGATCTGGATAAAACCTTCACTTTGTGTTGTTCAAAACTTTTGAGTTGGATTGGAATAAATTTGATGCATAAAATTAGGATTACCCTGTGCTGTAACATTATAGTGTGCTAACCTCCGCTACCTAATAGTATTCTAACAATACCCTATTCTAGTGTGCTAACCTCCACAACCCAACAGTATTCTAACAGTAGTATTCTAGTGCGCTAATCTCCACAACTCAATAGTATTCTAACAATACTCTATTCTACAGGACTATGCATTTGTCATGGATAAGATGAAGGGTCTGATAATGGAAGGCAGTGTTTCCCACAGAATGGAATTGTATTTGTGGTGGTAGGTGAAGGGGGGTGGGAGTGGGTTCTGTGTTGAAGTCAATAAGATGAACAGCCTATAATTATGCAGTTATACTTACTTGCCTTGCACGACAAGTCCTGACAAGTAGCTGTAACGTAGCAAGTAGCTGTAGCTGTAATGTGCTAACCTCCACAACCAAACAGTATTCTTAACAGTATTCTATTCTAGAATGCTAACCTCCACAACCCAACTGAAGGAACTGTAGGGGGCAATGTGGGTCGAGGTAGAGTGAGTGTGTGGCGAGCAGGCAGAGCCTCGGTCAGAAGGCTCAATGGTATGGAGTGATGACACGGAGATGGCAGGTTTCGGTGCAACATAAGTGAACTTTATTTGAGTTTCAATTAATCTGTTGTTGTTCTTTACTTGTATGTGTGCTGCATCAAAGAGGAAACAAACAGAAAATGGAGTAATCAGTGAAATGGGGTAAATCAGTACAGATCCCAACTCACAAACAAACCAATTGACAATTGAACAATAAACTGAAATCATATGGCTATATAAGGTACGACTAAAATACTTGACATCCCAAGTCAACCAACATAACCTAATCATCTCTCACATGGGACTCCAACACACCAAACCAACAAACAAAGACCTTAACTTTACACATGCTGGCAGAGCTACTCTACAAACTGATAAACATCACAAAAGTCATAGTGAGGGTCATTAAAGTGATGACTTACGTTAACTCAAAGACGCACACAGAGCAGGACACACTGGAGTGCTGGGTTGAGATGAACAAAAGAGTGAACTGAGGGCGAGCAAACAATTTATCCTGGTCTGAGCCCCTGCTCCGGAGCTACAGGGTTTCCCAGCAGGTAAACTGGGTGTGGTTAGGTGGCAGAGCCAAACAATCCTGCAATTTCTCCACAGCACTTTCACCTCAAGCCCTCCTTACACTGACAAAAAGATTTGCAAAGATTTGGAAAAGATTTTTGAAAGACTACATTCTCAGACCCTCTCACATCTAAAGACAAGTAGTAGAGTTTTAAGTCACAGACTATGATTTTGCAATGACTAGGGATCTTGCAGGGTCACTATTTACAAGACTGCAACACGATTCCTTTAAATTATTACCCATTGTGCAATATATAAACAGGAACTGAAATTATAGCCTACTAAACTCAAAGTCGTATTTTCGTGTTTCTGCAGCATTGTTTCATGCGTGACATCCTTAACCGATATAGAGTAGTTCTGTCAAGTGGAAGAGCCGACTAAATATGTATAAGAAATGACAAATATTATAAGAATAACAATAATTATTATATGCTACAGCTGTGTCGGAGTCAATAAGATAAACAGCCTATAATTATACAGTTATACTTGCCCTGCACTACAAGTCCATATTGAGAAGTAGCTGTAATGTTATAGTGTGCTAACCTCCAGAACCCAACAGCGTTCTATTCTAGTATGCTAACCTCCACAACCCAAAAGCATTCGAACACTAATGCTTCAAGTGGGATTTGAACTCTTAACCTAAGGATCACCAGTACAAGGCATTATCTCACTGAGCCACTGACAATCCTACATGTTGGCCAGTCACATTCACATGGTGAAAATGTGTATTGGTAAACACACAACAAGAAAAACTCCAAGCATACATTTTTACAATAAAATGAAGGGCTTTCCTAAAAGAGTACACCTGAAAACTTTTTGAAATTCTGGGGCAATTAGACATTTGTAGAGATGAACACTAATGGATGAAATATAAATATGATAGACTTAATGATAAAGGAAAAATAGTAAACAAAGAAGTTCCCCTAAATGTCAGAGTGTCTCGGCATTCTGATTCTTGGCAACTAATGACTGTGTATGTTGATTGCCTGATGTCATTCAGGTGCTGTTCAATGGTCCAATAACCAATAGTATTCGAGCTAGAGCCTAAAGCACTACCGGGGATTCGAACTCTCAACCTAACAAACACCAGCACTATGGGATTATAGACATTATCCCACTGAACCACTATCCCACTGAGCCACTGACAATCCTACATATTTGGCAGTCACATTCACATGGTGAAAATGTGTGTTGGCAAACACACAACATCAAGAAAATTCCTAGCATACATTAGAATTAAGAGCTTTATAAAAAAGAGTACAGATCTAAAAATGTGCACTGTTAATGGTATCCACATAATGATGGTTGTATGGTGCTCGGACCCCTAATTAGATGACTTTACAACACACACATACACACACACACACCCACACACATTAGATGACTTAACAACACACATACACACACACATATACACACATTAGATGACTTTACATTTTGCCATTGATGGAAGCCGCCTAAGCACCGCAAATGTCAACATCAGTGGAGCAAGCTAAAGGAAATGTTTGTGTGTGATCTCCTGTAAGAGGCTATCAGTATGTGGTAAAATGCTTGTTTTAGTGTGATGGTTTTCTGTGAGTGTGAGAGTCAGTTTTAATTATCAAAGCTAATGTTTGGTGTGGTGAGTACTTTAGTCACGCAGCCCCCACTGCATGGAGCGCACACACACACACTCACACACGCACACACACACTCACACACACACTCACACACACACACATACACGCACGCACACACACACACACACTCACACACACACACGCACGCACACACACACTCACACACACACACGCACACACACACTCACACAAATGCACACACACACACACACACATACACGCACATACACGCACGCACACACACACACATACTCACACACACACACACACTCACACACACTCACACATACACACACTCACACACACTCACACACTCACACACACTCACACACACACACATACTCACACACACACACACACTCACACACACTCACACATACACACACACACTCCATCATCCCCAAAATTCCCTCCTTCTCCGGGGGTGTATTTTCCCATTCGATCTGAAATCCTTTCTTTGTTAATGAGCCCATTCATTTGCTTCATTTGTTCATGAGTGTGTGTGTGTGTATGTGTGTGTGTGTGCAGGGGTCGAAATTAACTTTTTAGCCTACTAGCCAAAGTGGCTGGTAGATGGAAAAAATGACTGGCCAGACATGTTTTTTTACCAGCCAAAACTAAATAATGCTTTTCATAACTATTTTGAAAGTAGCCTAGCATTTAGCCTATTATAGCCTACAGCTTTTCAGAACGCTGCAGAAGTTTGCAAGTTCCGCTGCAAGTTCCGTTCAAATGAACGGGCCTTCCCAATGTTCAGAGGTCCAATTATTTTGTAGCCTATAATCAGACAGTGTTGAAGTGGAGTGAACAAATTACGTTGCTCTATCTTGGTCAGTAATCAAGGACCTTAACTATACTGACCGCTGCAAAAATATAATGACAGTGGCAACAGGTTTGGAAATATGAATGACATCTTTCATATCATTCCGTGAGTAGTTCATCATTGAAAGTGAAAGTAAGCAAGTAATAGGCTTCTATTGGTGATCTATTTGTTTTCTCAGCAGATGCATGAAAGGGTAACCAAATAACTGTAAGACTCGTGAAGTTTCCTTTTCTCATTTTGGCAAGTAGCCGTATAGCCTACTAATGTATTGTCCGCCGGTCATTATCGGAAAATAAATCCTGACAACATTGTCAATGTCAACATTAGGCGAACAGAACACCGATACAAAGTGGAGTTGATATGGCAAGCCAGTCTAACATGACAGACTGAAGTAGCGGAGTTGATATGGCAAGCCAGTTTAACATGACAGACTGAAGTAGCCTATTCTCGCTGTTGATAAGCAGCCGTTCTCCACACACCATAGTGGCGCAGTGCCTGCCATAATTCAGCCGCCGATACAAAAATATACTTGCCATTGGCAGGTGCTAATTTCGAGCATGTGCATGTGCGTGCGTGCGTGCATGCATGTGCGCATGTGTGTGTGTGTGTGTGTGTGTGTGTGTGTGTGTATTGTCTGCAGACAATATAAGTTCTTTGCTGAGCCCTCCAGCAGTCTGGACTGCGATCGACACGTGAACAGCTACGACACGACATGCATGTGGGATGAGTACAGACTGCTGAAGATTTCAGATGACTGTCCGCATCATGTTTTAAGTAGTCCTGGATTTCCCCTCTAAATTAGGATTCAGGCCAAGTTGGGTCACACTCCCATCAACACCTATTGGGATGGGCCACTAGAGCTTGGAATCTTCCGGTAACATTTAGTGTCCCACTCCGTCCCTGAGGCCCTGTCCAGAGTCCTCCCTTACTCCCTTAATACACCAGCTTTCCTGGGGCCCTGTCCAGAGTCCCTGCCTACCGCCTTAATAGTGGCATAATGAAGTCCCCTCCCACATCCCATTTAGCACTACCCCCTGAGGTTAGTGTTAGTGACACATGACTGAGACAGAGGGAGAAACAGAGTGAAAGAAAGACAGAAAAAAATAAAAGACAAGAGAGAGAGACAGAGAGAGAGAGAGAGAGAGAGAGAGAGTGAAATCAGGAAAAGATAAAAGGCACATGATGAGAGAGAGAGAGAGAGAGGGACAGAGAGAGAGAGAGAGAGGGACAGAGGCAGTCAAGATGCTTCTAAAACAGAGATGCCATTATGGATCATTCAGTCCCCTCTTCCTCACTTTCCCCTTGCACACACACACACACTAACACACATTCACTCGGTCCCAAGTTCATTTAGGGTCCCAGGGGCTGGCGGTGCTGGGTGGGTGGGTGGTTGGGGGGGGGGGGGGGGTTAGAGTCCTTGTCTGGACGCCTTAATCTTCCTGCACAGCTGTGGCCTGGGCTTGGCTGGGCTTGCTCCGTCCTGACTTGGCTGGGCTTGGAGGCTTGCCTTGAGTCTGTGACACATTGGCTGGGAACATTTTTCTGACACTTGTACGTACCTGTGGCACATTGCTATGTTTTTATAACAAGTGGATTAACACCTTTTGGGAACCTGTCACATAAAATCAACGTTGCATTGAGTTTTGTAAACAACGTGAACTACGAGTGTGTTTGGAAAGGGAAAAGTACACTTTTAGAAAATCTTGGGTCCCTAGAGAGTGTTAAAAAAACTCCTCTGGTTTAATCCTCAAAGAAGGATTTCAGGAGAATAGCCCTGGCCTTTCTTCCTCTTACTTCTGGGACGTAAACAGCGTTGAACTCACCTCATTTAATCTCTCCGTCTCATGCAGTGCTGCCAACAGTGCCAGGCGTTGGCCAGAGAGCGACTCTTTGGTGTGGGCACCTCATGTGCCAAGAACCCCCCTAAAGAGGGCAGAGGCACAACTGTGGGTCTGGCACCTGGAAGTGCTAATATACCTGCTCACCACTGCCAAGCCAAGCCAAGCCAAGCTCAACTGCTTCAGTGCTACTAAATGAGACTGGGGCTCTTTCTAAGGGCTCTGAATTCAAATAAATGTGTGAGAGGTTCATTTTTGTGTGTGTGTCTGTGTGTGTGTGTGTGTGTGTGTGTGTGTCTGTGTGTATGTATGTGTGTCTGTGTGTGTGTGCGTGTCTGTGTGTGTGTGTGTATGTATGTGTGAGTGTGTGTGTGTGTCTGTGTGTGTGTGTGTGCTGGAGAACACCGTGTCAGAATTAACCACTCAAGACTACTGTGGGACCCGTTTAGGTGCCAGTGTGTGACTGACCGCTTATCACTACGTCTCCATGGTAACTCTGTATGCTAAATCTTGAAGACAGATACATTTACATTTATTCATTTAGCAGATGCTTTTAGCCAAAGCGGCTTCCATATCTCAATTATAGGGCCCTTGTCTCCAGAGCAACTAAGGGTACGCTACCACCACCCCATTCACTGGCTACTGCATGCTAGCCCAGTTCATTAGCCACTACGCTACCACTATCGGAACCAGGGCTCGAATTATCTTTTTGTCTTTAAGGGGGTCTCTCTATCTCATAAAACGTTGCCACACCCCGCGCATAGCCTAACAAGGCGATACAATGAAATAGCCTAGGCGCAAGTGGCGCTTTTGCGCAGTACAGTATATGCGCACGGTAGGCCTAGGCTTTACCTTGACACACGCACACAACAGACATAGATTTTTCATAGAAATTGATTACTTTTAATTAATTTCAACATATTATAATAGTCCATATCTCATTTCAATTTCACAATACAAAGAAATAGACTAAACGATTTAGTCTGTGCCATTCTCAATTTCACAACGTAACTCATTTAAACCAGACCACCTTCTCAGATAGGCTATCCTCAGTGTCAAACACAATAATGCATGTAGTGTAACTTATACACAGGGGAAAAAGCACTAACTGGCAGAAATGAATAAAGCCAGCCAAAGTATGTTCTAGTAGGCTAATGTGTTGAACCGTGGAAAATTAATAGACGAACAATTTTGGAGTTTGCACTGAGATATTGTCAGGTAGCCATTGAATATTCCGACATCAGAGATTGCTAACAGGTGTTTCAAAATAACTGGGAACTTTCCGGAGCTCTGAATGGCAGAGGATAGCTAGATCATCAGACAACACAATCATTGTAGGCTGCATTATGGGCCATAATTTATGGCTTTGTCAATCAACATAGAATAGGTGAAGCGCAAGTTCAACAGCAAACTTTTCAGCACGTATCAAACCACGTAGGCTAGCCCAATGAACGCCTATGCAAATAGACAAAACACTCACATCAAAGCAGGGTGACTTCTTCAGATTTGCGAGTGCTGTCAAATCAATACGGTTTGCTCATATAGTCTAGTGGTGTGGTGGTGAAGTGTCATGCTGCGTTCAAGAGCGTAGGCTAGTGTAGGTCTATGTCCCGTAGTAGCCTATATTTTAATTTAACGTCTTTAATGGTAAGAGATCGCACAGGGATGGATAATGAGCGGTTGTTTGAGATTAAATTACCATGCCAGACACCTTCAGATATGAGAGACCCCCTCAGATCTTTCACTTTGCTGCTTTCATGGGAGCCAGTCCTCACTCTATGGGAGCTCGGCTCCCTCTGGCTCCCACGTTATTCGAGCCCTGATCAGAACTCCCCCTATTACCGTCGGTCCCGTATTTCTGCCGTCTTGCGTGTATGTGTCACTTAATATCCCTTTCTATACAAACCAAGACGGCGGACTCCTAAAGAAACGCAAGCACCCACACCATAGATGTATCTAAATTAGCTATGTACCAAAAATGACATTTTACCGTGACTCGAAGAGCTGTAAACAGTGTTGTAAGGCTGCGTGTACACACCCGCTTGGAGCTCCAGTGGAATTTTAATTTCATGACGAGAATTCTCGGTCTAACCGTTCATGTGCCGTTGAAACGGCGTAAATAGGTGACCCATCAGGCCAGCACTATAACTCCGAGCGTGGTAAACAAAATCGGATATTTCAGGCAGTAAATGCTCCCGTTAAGAACCAAACCAGATTTTGTTCAAATCTACACACCTATGGCTACTGAAAAATGTAAGGTTCATTTAGCAAATGTTATTTTTAAATGTTAAAAAAACATTGTTGTTTTAGAATTTCCGAACAAAAGTGGTGATAATTGGGGGTGTTACGATACTCCATTCACTGGCTACTGCATGCTAGCCCAGCTCCTTAGCCACTACGCTACCACCACCACAGTTCAGGAAGAGGTTATGGTAGAGGAATTGAAATGTAGAACATAAAAGACTTCTCAATGTCGGTGATGTTTGCTTCCTGTTCATGTTCGCCAGCCTAAAGGTATCATTTAAGATGAAGATGTAAGTAGCACACACACACACTCATACACACATACATAAACACACACACACACAGACACACATGCATGCACACACACACTGACAGAGCTGCTCCTTTCTGGGCCTCTCTCCCTACTGTCTGCCATCAGTGTGAGTTCAGCGTGTATGTATATATGTGTGTGTGTGTGTGTGTGTATACCATAGACTGTATAAAATAGGTGTAGTCATGTTGTTGTAAAGTTTTTGAGGTCACGTGTCTCACTTTTCTATTTCCGTATGGGTGCACTTTCATCTAGGTTTGAGAGGTTTAATGTGAAGGGCTTCCATCAAGCTGTAGGAACCCCCGCAGAGAACCGGGAGGTTCTCAGTGTTCTCCCAGCTCTCCAGCACTCGGTGCGGTACCCCCTGCCGTCACCAGCCGGTTCCGCCACAGACGGAGCAGTCAGACGGAACTTGGCAGCGCTCCTCTCTGTCTCAATCCTTTTGTGAAAGAGACATTTCAAAATCATTTCAAATGGTTCGCTGCTCTGAGGAGATAGTGTGTGCCACACGGCGCCTTACAGTCTGCCCTGCCAACAGGATATCAGAAATGGAGCATTTCACACACTCAGGCTTTCTTAGTATGTGGGGAGATGAGGCTCCTAGGGTGACATTTTGTTGCCTAAAGGCTATGAAATATTGAAAAAAAAAAATGTAGGATGAAAAGTGGTCCTTAATTTTAAATTTCATGCCATCTTTTCTGTCAGACCTCTGCAATCAACAGACCACTGTTACTGTAAGTTTATCCTTGACCTGACATCCACCTTTCAATTTCAAAAATCCATTTAGAATGGTTTAACTGCCCCCCAGGGCTTAAAAGGCCTGCCAGGAGTCTATGGTGCTCATTCCACGCACTAAACCACCTTCCAGTGTCACTTTTACCCAAATGTTTTAGCGATGGTGAATTAAGCCTAAATTCTCTCACATGAATGTCCTCCATTTTCAGCCTACCTCTGAGGGCACAGAGAGGAAGGCAATTCCTTATTCATACGTGTTCAATAATGTATACATTACAACCTCACAGCACGTACACAAAGGCTCGAGGCCAACATTCTAAGGTCCTTGTCTCTTAAAACACCACCGAATACACATTCCAGAGGCAGACCTCGTATAACATAGTGCTTTATATTTAGCCTTTTACAGGGTCGGACTGGGAACAAAATTCGGCCCTGGCAATTTTCTCCTGGACCGGCCCACCACTGGACCGACGACCCCCCCCTCCAAAAAAAAATCCCCCCCTGGTTCCCCCCATAAATAACAAACACCCAGTATGCTGTAGCAACACTTCAGAAACTGAACCCAAACATTAAACATTTAGATTTTAGATCTATAGCCTAATCACAATAACACGGGGGTCCGGTGTTTCTCCGTAATTTTTTTAAATTCTGGTTGCTAATCACACCATTTTAAAGTGATTTGAGAGGGACAGGATTCAGGGATAGGCAAGACAGTCTCATATTCTGTCTGTCTCACGTCATGTTACCCCATGCATTAAACCACATGTCACTGCTTGACTAAATGAAAAATATAGGCTACTGAACATGGGACATCGTCATAGTTGACAGAAATTACGTTTTGTGCCAACGTGTTGTAGAAACACAACCACGGCCATTAATTTAATTCACTTAATTTGGTGCAAATCTCCTTTACTTTGGTTATAGTCCGCGATTCACATTAACT